>NC_135991.1:14393297-14464898 GCF_053455715.1 Rhinoraja longicauda | reverse complement strand
TCAAAATGATCAATATACATGACAGGCAATGATGTTATTTTTTCTGCTCAATCTGCATCTTTGAGCAACGGGGCGATTGGGTGAATGTGAGGGGCTGGGGGTGTCGGAGCGGGGCCGGCGATGGAATCATCCGCCCGGGACTGACAGCTGGAAGATACGGCGGTGAATTTGAGGAGCCGGAGCCCGGAGCGGAAAGACTGCGGCCGCCCTCTGGGATGCGCTCAGGGCGCGGGTTTATTGATGAGCCGCAGCGCTGAGGTGAGCGGATATTTCACCGCGCTCTTCGCCTGCTCCCTGAACTTCGACTGGGTCGCCGCGTAATAAATGTGTTGGTGCAGCAGTTGAGATTACTCAGCAAATACCCGACGTAGGCAAAGATCAATTGAGAATTATTCAGATCGTTTCCAATCCTGCGATCTGATAATAGACGAATTCTACAACCAGCGTCAGCCACAGGAGGATGAAGCTGCCGGAGATGGTTAAGAGTAAAACCACAGACCTCCTCCTGTTCTCCATCTCCGGGTCACTGCGCTTCTCCCCCTTGCTCTCACCCCTCAGCCCCTGACGGACCCGACTGGCCACTAAAATGTGCCGGATTGTCAGAGCGTTGAGCAGCAGGATCACAGCGAAAGGGAGGAGCGGAGTTAACCGTGTCGAGCCAGTCAAATGCCACCCACCCGGGGTCAGTGTAATAACTGTCCACCGGGTTACAGCCCCACGGGACATTGTCGATGATTGTCCAGGGTTCCTGTGCGAAGTAGCGGGGAACGTTTTTCAGACAGAGCAGAACGCCAGCTGTTGCGAGAACCGCAGCCGCAGTTTTCCCGGTGCAATATTTAGTTTTCAGCTTCTGGCGACAAAGCGATCAAAGGTGAAAGTGACGGTGAACCAGACAGAGCAGTCTGTAGCTGCAAACGTCAGTACAGCGTTAACACTGCACACAGGGGTGATGGACGAGAAACTCCAATAAAAGTAATGTAATCGGATCTGATACAAAATGACCGCGGTGATCAGGGTGAGTAGATCGGCCGCTGCCATGGCCACCAGGTAGCGAGTAGTGCAGATGAGAGGCCGCACTTTCCCCGAGACAGGATCACAATCGCCACTAAATTCACTGCGGAAAGAGAAGGGGACGGACACTGGGCATCACTGAACACGGTCTCCGGGGCTGAACACCGGCACCACTTTCAGCTGAAGATCAGGTGTGTTGGAGCCGGTGCGAGGCTGCAGGTTTAACAATGTCAGACCCGGCTCCGACTGTGCCCGACCTGCCTGCTTCAGGGGAGGGGAGATAAGGCGACGGGCGGGGTAAAGGGCGGGGAGGGAACGAGCAGCCGCCCGCTACAATAGCGGAATGGTCCTGTCTACAGTTAACTCCGCTCACAGTCTCTGATGGGGCCGGTTTCACAGACTTAACTGTGACCGGCCATGTTTAACCAGGGCTCTGGGAACTCGACATCTGATGGGACGAGGATGGTTCCAGAGGGAAGGCAGGGACAACTTAGGATCCGGCAGCAGAGCGGCTCCGTTAATGGATTCATTCCACAGTGAGTTCAGTTCGGTAACAACACACGCCGGTAGATCCGCGGCCACTGGTTCAAGAGATCGATCCAATTATTGACCAACAGGCGGTGGAATCCGACTGTGACAGACTCCACAGTGAGACGTGTCCACAGGAGCGGGTGTTCACTCTGATCAATAACACAGACATAGTGAACTTCACAATGTAAACCCCTCCCAGTCACACCGTCCCGGAGAGCTGCCTGTCCAGAGCACTGGGACAACTCTGGACAAGGACCCACTGAAGGCAAGAACAACATTCCAATGGGTTGTAATGGTAATGGTGAGAAAAAGAGGGTTAGTTTCGGCTGTCTGAAAGTAAGAAAAATCACTGCGTTAATTCAATGATATTTCACTGAGAGGATTGATATACTTCAAATATTCTTGTACAACGATTATCAGTTTGCAAGCTTGTAACATGAACAGAATCAGGTGTTCACACCGGTTAACACGCGGAGTTATAAAACTTGAATTGTTCTGCTCACTTACCAGGTACTCCAACGGCAGCAATGATCACGTACAAGATTTTCTCCACGGCGTAATATTCCCAAATATGTTGTGCCATATTCTCTGCCCAGCGACGTATCCCGGTGAGCGACCAGTAATCTTTCGGAATGAAATGCTGGGGCAGTACATTCCCGGAGATTTTATACCATTTTCTTTCTCCACCGGGACAGTGAAGTTACATCAGATGTAACAAAAGAGCTTTTGAAAATATTCGCAAACAGATGACATCAGCCAAGTGAAATCCCTGCTGAGACAGGTCTTGATTTATTGAGGGAATTGATTGAGAAACTCCAAAGACTGGGAATTGTGGCGATACTGAGGGATGGAAATTGGGAGCGACATTGTTCGAGCAATGGGAATATTGTTTCAAACTCCATCTGATCCAACTCTCCGCCCCATGTTATTTGTCTGATTTAATTCAATCCACTTCGGTCACAAAGGCAATCCCAAATTCCAGGGACCCTCTCAGGACTTCTGGTGCCCAGTTTGAAGGTGGACTGGGCGACCTTGGTTCTCAGATTGAGGAGTTAGGTCGCACTCAAATGGCCACTCCACTCTGCTTCACCACTCAATATGATCGCTCCTTAACTGACTGCAACCTCACCCCCACACTCCCGGCGACCCCGGTAACAATTCATCTCTTGCTTGCCTGGAATGGATCTGACTTTGCCCGGGGACAATAATATTCTCTGCCTTCATCACCTCTGTTGAGGAACGACCCAAAGACACACCGCACTCAGAGAACAGAAACATTGCGACCTCAGAATTGTCCCAAATGTAGATAAAACAGCGAATGATGCGGCACATCTCCCTCCTCTCTTTCTCTTTCCCTCCATCCTTACTGCTTTCATCTCTCTAAATTGTTACTCTCTTCAATGCCCTCTCTATTCTTCCTCCCTCCGCCGCCCTCTCTCTGTCACCCTCTCCCCCCTTACCCATCCTTTCGCTCTCACTCTCCTGCATCACTCCACCCGTTTCTCTTTATCTCTCTGATCCTTTCCTCTCTCCCTTTTGCGCACCAGCTCGCTCTGAACTCCCCTCACTCTTCATCTTCCCACTCTGCCGTTGATAGTTCACTATCCCTCCATCCCTACCCATTTCATCTTCTCCATTACCTCTCACTTTCATCTTTTTTCTCCCTATCTGTCTCTCTCTCTTTCCCACCCCTCCCCTCCCCCTCCCCCCCCCCCCCCCCCCGCTC
This sequence comes from Rhinoraja longicauda, assembly GCF_053455715.1. Lineage (NCBI taxonomy): Eukaryota > Metazoa > Chordata > Chondrichthyes > Rajiformes > Arhynchobatidae > Rhinoraja > Rhinoraja longicauda. Next base: position 14,461,630 of record NC_135991.1, on the reverse strand, counting down.
GCCCTCAATTCTCTCTCCAATGCCTTTCTTGGGAAGTGCCGTTAAAACGGTTATCCCCATGGGATGTAACAGCTGTCTGCACACCACCTCCCCCACACTCTGTCGGCCCTTCCAGGTGGTACAGTTGTTCACCTGCACCTCCTCTAATCTCATCTGCTGCATGCGGTGTTCCAGATATGGCTCCCTTTACACCGGGGTAACAAAGCGTAGAGTCGGCGACCGTTTCGCCGAAATATTACCCTCATCCCGCCAAGGCGTGCTGGATCTCCCCGTTGCTAACCATTGTGACTCCCCTTCCCACACTGACCTTTCTGTCCTGGGATTCATCCATTGCCTGAGTGAGGCTACATGCAAACTGTGAAAACGCCACCTCATATTCCGCTTTGGTACCTTACAACCAAATGGTATGGGCATTGAATTGTCCAATGTTAGTAACTAATGTGCATAATCCCGCTTTCAGCTCGCTTTTCCTCGTGCCTAAACTGTTCATCCCCTCTACCCACCTTCCACCGATATTGGCGTCTCTCTCCCTATAGTTCCATCGTCTTCAACCCTTAGCACACCCCTTTATATTTTAATCTCTGGTCTCAACGACCTGACCATGAAAACTCTAATCACCATCATCCGCTTATCATTCATTTCGCTTAGTCCTGCACCCTCCGTGCCAGACCTCTTCCCCTTCCCACCACAATCGGATATCTTAAATAAACATTTGGGGATCTTATAGAAACATATAAAATTATAAAAACGACTGGACAAGCTAGATGCAAGATAAATGTTCCCAATGTTGGGCGAGTCCAGAACCAGGGGCCACAGTATTAGAATAAAGCTGAGGTCATTTAAAACTGAGGTGCGAAGGAACGTTTTCATCCAGAGAGTTGTAAATTTGTGTAACTCTCTGCCGCCGTGGGCAGAGGAGGCCAAATCACTGGATGGATTTAAGAGAGAGTAAGATACACCTCTAGAGGCTAGTGGAATCAAGGGATATGGGAGAAGGCAGGCACGGGTTATTGATTATGGCCGATCAGCAATGATCACAATGAATGGCGGTATTGGCTCGAAGGGCCGAATGACTTCCTCCTGCGCCTATTTTCTGTTTCTATGTTTCTATGTCTGAAGAAAGGATCCGAACCGGAACGACGCCTATCCATGTTCTTAGAAGGTTTAGGAAGTTTGGTATGTCCCCTACAACTCTCACCAACTTCTACAGATGCAGCAGAAGACGTATTTTATCAGGATGCATCACAGCTTGGTTTGGGAATAGCTCCACCCAAGACTGCAAGAAATTGTAGTGAGTTGTGGACGCAGCCAGACCATCACACGCACAAACTGATGTCCCTTCTATTGACTCCGTCTGCACTTCACGCTACCTCGGCAAAGCCAACAGCATAATCAAGGACCAGTCTCACTCATTCACTCCCTCTCCATCCTCTCTCCCATCGAGGCTAATGTACAGATGTATGAAAACGCACACCATCAGTTTCAGGGAGAGTTTCTTCCCAGTTGTATTCAGGCATCTGATCCATTCTACCACAAAGAGACAGCAGTGCCGAACTACTATCTACCTCTTTGTTGACCCTTAGACTATCCTTGATCGGATCTTGCCGGTTTTACCTGGGTCAAAACGTTGTTCCCGTATCATGTATTCATACACTGTAAATGGCTCGATTGTTATCATGAATTGTCTTTCTGCTGACTGGATAGAACGTAACAAAAGCTTCTCCCTGTACCACGGTACACATGGCAATAATCCAAACTAAACTGATGAACTAAACTAAACTTCTCCAGAGATGCAGCCTGACACGCATTGGTTAATGCATGAGTGTTTAAGCACGTGTGTGTGAATACGAATGAGTGAGACTGTGCAAATAAGTTGGTGTGTGTGTGTATGTGTGTGTATGTGTGTGTGTGTGTGTGTACGTTTATGCATTTGCAAGCATTTCAATGATCGAATGAAACATATTTGTCACGTGTACCCGGGTCCAGTGAAATGCTTTGTTTTGCAGACAACCCGGTAAAATCACGCGGCAGACCTCATCTCGGCACTATACAAGTGTCGCCACATTTTGCCGCCGGCAAAGTTACAAACGTTGGCCGAATGTTTCTATCTCCTGCTGCCGCCGCACCACGCGTTCTCGGCGGCCTTCCTCGCTCTCCGACTGTCCACCTCACTCTCTACGATTGATCGTGGCTCCCTCCTCGCTCCCGAGGCGCGGGTCCCATCGCCTTGCGCGGTGGGCGAGCCGGGCCGACCGGGCCGACTGAAGGGCATGGCTTGGCTCACCGGGAACACTCCAGGCCGCGCCGCGCTGCGCTGCTCGCCGCGAACACCCCGGGATCCATCTCAACCCCAACATGTGTAGGTGTGCATGAGCGTCTGCGTGTCAGTGCGGGAGATTTTATAAGAGTGCCTGTATTTGTGTTTCTCACTGAGCGAGTGCGTGTGGGTGTGTGAGCATTACTAAGTGTGGGTGTCGGTGCGATTGCACGTATCTGTGTCTCTGAGTGGGAGAGTGCATGTGTGTTTGTGAGTGACAGTTTTTGCGCGTGTGGCTGTGTGGCTATGAGATAATGTGAGTGAATTTGTGGAGATGTGAGTTTGTGAGAATGTTTGAGTATGTAATTGTTTGATAGTGAGAAAACATGTGAGTGTGTGAGTGTGATGGTGTTGAGTACGTGAGTGCCTGTGAGTGTGTTAGTGCGTTAGTGTGCGCGAATTAGCGCATGTCTCTTTGTGCTTGTAGCTGTGTTGCTGTTACTGGAGTGCATGTGTGTGTGACTGTATGTGAGAATGCGTGAGAGGGTATTTGAGTGCTTGTGAGTGAATCTGTGAGATTGCGTGCGTGTTCGGTTTCTGATATGTGTGTGTATGCGTGTTTGACTGTGATTGAGTTTGTGAATATATGTGTTTGCACTTATGTGACAGCATGAGTGTGTATATCATGAGCGCGTGTGCAAGCGCGTCAGTGTGTGAGGGTGCGTGTCTGTCTGAGAGTGTTAGTAGTGTGTAATATTGCATTGGTATGAATGAGTTTATGAGTGTGTTTGACTGTGCGTGGTGAGAATCTGTTCGTGTGCAGAGGTATACAACGTTGTAAGTAGTTAAGAATGTGTGCGTTTACGTCAGTGTATGGGAGTGTGTGAGCAAGTGTGAGTACGTGCTTGTGTAAGTGCTTCGGTGATTGAGTGTGTTCAATGGTCTGTGGGTGGACGTGTTAGTTCCCGTGAGCTTGAGCGTGTGACAATGGTTTGAGTAGATGTTTGAGGGTGTATGAGTGTGCGTTGCCGTGCGTAAACGAGGGTGATTGTGTGAAATGTTCGAGTGTGTGAGATTGGGAGTGGCAGTGAGTGCATGACGGCGAGTGTGTGTGTGCGATTATTCGACTGTGTGAGGACCTACTTGTGTGTTGCGATCTGTGAGTATTAGTGATGAAGAGACGCACTGTGGTGCATTACTGATGGACTGTGGAGGAGCACTTCTGCAACGATGTGCTGTATGGGGAAAACAATGGAGTGACTCACTGTGGGGAAGTGCAGATGGAGTGATTTACTGTCGGATGTACTGAGAGCGTGGTTCAGGTTGGGGTAGTATTGATGTAGTGTCATGGAGTGGGGTAGTACTGATTGAGTAACAGACTGTGATGTAGTATTGATGGAGTGACACGCGGTGGGGTAGTGCTGATGGAGTGTCACACAGTGGGGTAGTACTGATACCTAGAGCCACTTGGATAGTACTAATAGGTGACAGACTGTGGTACGGTACTGATGGAGGGACACACTATGGGCAATATTAATGCAATCACAGGCTATGGAGTAGTTCCGATGGAGTGACGCACTGTGGGGTAGTATTGATGGAATGAACCGTTGTGGGGAAGTGCTGATAGCATGACACTGTTGGGTGGTACTGAAGGGATGCCACAATTTGCAGTCGCAATGGGAGCAATACACTGTGGGGTAGAACTAATGGAGAGACACTGTGGAATATTACTGACGGAATGACACACTGTGATATATTATTGAATGACAAACACTGGGGTAGTATTAACGGAAATATCACGTTGTTGGTTAGTAGTGATGGAGTGACACACTGTGATGTGGTATTGATGGAGTGACATACGGTGGGGTTGTACTGATGGAGTGACACTGGGATATTACTGATGGGATCACATACTGTGATGTATTATTGAATGAGAAACACTGCGGTAGTAGTAATGGAAGTGCCACGTTGTCGGGTAGTACTGATGGAGGGACACACTGTGATGTAGTATTGATGGAGTGACACACGGTGGGGTAATGCTGATTGAGTAGTACTGATAGCGAGAGACACTGGGTGGTACTTATTTGTTGACAGACTGTGGTACGGTACTGATGGAGTGACACGTTGTGGGATAGCACAGACGGACTGGCATAATGTGAAATGTTATCGATGGATTGAGACACAGTGGGGTAGTGATCATTGATGTCACACTATGGGATAGTACCGATGGAATGACACATGGTGGGATAGTACTGATGGAGTGACACAGTGGGCGTGGTACCGTTGGTATGCGTACAGTGCATTTGTACAGATTGACTGACGCTGTGGGGTTGTACTGATGGAATGACGCGCTGTGTGGCAGTAATAAGGGAGTGACAAGTAGTGGGATAGTATTGATAGCGTGAGACAATGTAGGATAGTATTGTATGTGTAACATACCATGGAATAGTACAGATGGTGTGACGCACTGTGGGATTAAACGAATGGTCTGGCACATTGTGGAATAGTATCGATGGAGTAACACATTGTGTTATCAGTTGATACCTTGGGATAATACCGATGAAGTGACAAAGTAGTCAGTAGATGTTGTTTACCAAGATTTTCTGGAATCCTTTCATAAGGTGCCATGCGTGAGGTTGCTCAGGAAGATGAAAGGCCAAGGTATCAAAGGCGAGATACTTGCACGGATACCAGTTTGGTAGGATGGCAGAAGCCAGAGTGGAAATAAAGGGGGCTTTTCCTATTTGGCTGCCAGTGACGAGCGGAGTTCCGCAGTGGTCGGAGCTGGGGCAGCGATTGTTCACGTTTTATATTAAAGATTTGGACGATGGGATTGAAGACTTTGTGGCAATGTTTGCGGATGATACGAAAATAGGTTGAGGGGTAGGGTGTGTAGAGAGAGCAGGAACTCTGCAGAAGGACTTGGATAGGTTGGGAGAATGAATTTGTTAGTAGACTATTTTCTAAATGCGGTGTGAAACCAGAAATCGGAAGTGCAAAGGGACTTGGGATTACTGGTGCAGGATTCCCAAAGAGTTAATCTGCAAGTCGAATCTGTAGTAAAGAAAGCAAACTCAATGCTTGCCTTTATTCCAAGAGGGTTCGTATAGAAAATCAGGGATGTAATGTATCTGCTCAAAAAGCGCTGGTCCGGCCGCATGTGGAATATTATGAGCAAGTTTAGCACCAGATCTGAGAAAGGACGTGCTGGCTCTGGAGATGGTCATAGGACGATTACAAGGATTATCCCACTAATTAGTATTTTAAGCTATGATGAGCTTTTGCCGGCACCTGGCCTGTACTAGCTGGAGCTTAGAAGAAAGGGGGTGCGGCGGGGGTGGGGGATCATTGAAACATAGAAAACAGTGAAAGTCTTGGATAGAGTGGATATGGAAAGGATGTTTCCATTCGTGAGAGAGTCCAGAACGAGAGGTCATATCCTCAGAATTAAAGAGCGTTGTTTTAGGAAGGAGATGAGGAGAAAATTATTTATTCAGATGGTGGTGAATAAGTGGAATTCTTTGTGACAAAAGCTGTGGAGGCCAAGTCAATGGATATTTTTAAAGCATGGATAGATAGATTATTGATTAGTAAAGGTGTCAGAGATTATAGGGCGTAGGTAGGAGAATGGAGATTCCGAGGGTGCGATAGAGGAGCCACGATTGAATGGCGCAGTAGACTTGATGGACCAAATATCTTAATTGTACTTTTGAATGAATGAACGAATGAATGAACGAATGAATGAATGAATGAATGAATGAATGAATGAATGAATGAATGAATGAATGAATGAATGAATGAATGAATGAATGAATGGATGGATGAATGAATGAATGAATGAATGAATGAATGAATAAGTGTATTGGCCAAGTATGTGCATATACAAGGAATGTGCCTTGGGGCTGCGCTCACAAATGACAACACAGACAGATAACAATTAAGAATAAAGCATAACCACATCAAAAAAATAACGATACAACATTACGATCTAAACATGTAGGGGAATATAAACCAGAGCAAAAAAAGAGACGACAGACTTTGGTTATTGAGTGGAACTAATACTCTTGGGGAAAAAAGCCGTTTTTATGTCTGGCTGTGGCTGATTTGACAGTCCGCAGTGGCCTTCCAGACGGAAGTGCTTCAAAGATTTTGTGGACAGGATGAGAGTGGTCAGAGATAATTGTGCCCGTTCGCTTCCTGGCCCTTGCAGTGTACAGTTCGTCAATGGGGGGAAGGTTGCCGCCAACAACCGTTGAACAGACATTAAGAAAGCAGCTAACTCCCCGCTAACAATGATCTATTCTACATTTTCCTTGAAATCTATTCCCTTTGTGCTCTTTCACACCTGACACTTCCTTTCTCTGTATCTGCCTCTCTCCTTACGTCAGTCTGAAGAAGGTTCTCGACCCAAAACGTCACTCATTCCTTCTCTCCAGAGATGTTGCCTGCCCAGCTGAGTTTTTGTATCCATCCAGCATCTACAGCTCTTTCCTTCACATGTCCAAATCGAATACAGATGCTGGAATCTTGAAAAAAGGCAGAACCCTAGATGAAATAATTGGGTCGAGCAGCATCTGTGGAAGCAGCGGAAGTTCGTCGAGGTTTCGGGTCAATGACCAGTGAGGGGAGCACATGGTAGCCCAAGGGATATACGATTCTAAAGTTGCAAAGTTAATGGTGGGGTCGATCAGTAATGCAATTTTTCAGCAACAAAATGCGCGTCAAATGCGCATATTCGTTGCGCTGCATTCATGTGTGAAAAACGACTATTATTTCCAACAGTCTGTAGTCCTTGGAAAGTAGTCTGAATGTCAGGTCTATCGTGAGAATATTCTGCTATTTAAAGAAAAGTTATTGAACAGAGAAACTTTTTGCAACACATAGAAAAAAATATTTGTTTTGTTTTTTCTATTTTGCTTTTTCCTTACACATCACAGTTATCTTGGTATTAAATAAAAAAACAATGGTCATAAAATGTATGACTAAGTTATGAAGAAGAGTTGCTCTATGCGACTCGACTAAGCGTAAGGAAGTACTTGTTGAAAAAAATTCGCACATTAAATGATAATCAGCCAAGAAAAGGTGATAATTGGCTTTTCTGCTGTGTTTTATATTTTAACACCGACTTAATTAATGAATATAGTTATATAATCTTGCAACTAAATATAATATTTACTTACTACACTTCCACCACCGATTGTCTGGCACTCTTGGTGCCAGGGCTTCGCTGGTTAATCCAGCTGGCCAAGGAAGTCGGATATGGGGTATATGTGCAAGAGACAATAGACAATAGACAATAGGTGCAGGAGGAGGCCATTCGGCCCTTCGAGCCAGCACCGCCATTCAATGTGATCATGGCTGATCATTCTCAATCTGTACCCCGTTCCTGCCTTCTCCCCATATCCCCTGACTCCGCTATCCTTAAGAGCTCTATCCAGCTCTCTCTTGAATGCATTCAGAGAATTGGCCTCCACTGCCTTCTGAGGCAGAGAATTCCACAGATTCACAACTCTCTGACTGAAAACGTTTTTCCTCATCTCAGTTCTAAATGGCCTACCCCTTATTCTTAAACTGTGGCCCCTTGTTCTGGACTCCACCAACATTGGGAACATGTTTCCTGCCTCTAACGTGTCCAAACCCTTAATAATCTTATACGTTTCGATAAGATCTCCTCTCATCCTTCTAAATTCCAGTGTATACAAGCCTAGTCGCTCCAGTCTTTCAACATATGATAGTCCCGCCATTCCAGGAATTAATCTAGTAAACCTACGCTGCACGCCCTCAATAGCAAGAATATCCTTCCTGGGGGCGTGTCCAATGCTTGGCTGATAGACATAACTTTTCAGCACTCCCGAAAACAAAGCCCTGAACTGCTAAAAAAAAAGACGACCTAAAGGAAATCAAGTACTTTAAATCAAATCAGAAAGTATACGGAACGTACTGATGCCTTCCAAGAAAGAAAAAAGAGGACTACAACGGCCACAGAAGCAAGGAAATCCAACAAAGTAATCAAGAAATAAAATCGAAGGTAGGCCCACAGCTCTGATGGAGCAGGAGACTGGATTTGGTGACCGCTCGGCAGGCGGTGAGACTGGAGAGGGCTCCGGTACGACGCTGGAGTCGGCTCCTCCCAGCAAGCGCTCTTTGACGGAGCAAAATAGGAGGGGGTCACCGTGAGTTACCAAAAAGGCCCACTGTTTGCCGAGAGGCTGCTGAAGTCGAGTCTGGACTTTCGGACACGAGTGATGATGAGGTAACAGGAGACTCCACTAGCAGTGGAAGTGGAAATGAGGAAGAAGAAAATCAAGAAGATACAGAGACTAATATGAAAACGATGTTTCAAGAAATTATTAACAGGCTTAAGAAAATTGAAGGAGATAACAAATTAATGAGGAGAGATAACAAGAAATTCCATAAGACTTTGAAAACAATGGAGGAGAATTTTCAAACAGTGACAAATAAAGTGGATAATATACAAATGGAAAATGAAATGTTAAAATCTAGAGTGGAAAAAAATGAAGACAGTGTTACTGCTGCAGCAATTGAAAGCAAAAAGACGGCGGAGAAGTTGGATGCCTTGGAAAACTATAGCAGGAGAAATAATGTTAAAATTGTTGGTTTGCCAGAGGGAGTGGAGGGGGAAGACCCAATTAACTTTTTTCAAGATTTGGATAGTGACTACTCTGGGAATAGACAAACAAGGTCGGATGGAAATAGAAAGAGCACATAGGGCTCTAAGACCGAAACCCTCGGCTAATCAAAAGCCAAGATCTGTGTTGATTAAATTTTTAAGATACCAAGATCGAGAATTGGTTTTCAAAACAGTCGGGAATAATATAAGAGAGGGAAAACCAATAGAATATGAAGGTACTAAATAATCTTTTACCCAGACATCAGTAATGTCTTGTTGAGCAGAAAAAAAGAATTTAATAAGGCACAAATTACAGTCTAATAACTGCGAAAAAATTAATACTTAAATTTTGGAAAAAAGCAATAACCCCCACAATTAAAATGTGGACTACGGAAATGACAGAGACCCTGCATTTGGAAAAAATAAGATTTGCCTTAATCGACAAACCTGAGTTATTTTTAAAAATATGGTCTCCATTTATTGAATTTTTAGAAAAGTAAATGGGTTTGGCACAGGACTAAAATAATTTTTTTAAATTAAAAGTTGAAACTTGAGTTAGGGGTTGGATGTACAACTGTGGTTATTGTCTCCCGGATCTACTCCCTTTAATTTTTATAGTTAGATCCTTTTTTTTTTAACCCTCTTATTCTCTGTCCCCAAGTTTATAGTTTTTTTTTATTTTTACTTTCTCTCTTCCAAAATTTAAAAATTGAAGCTATGTAAGAACTCTGTAACAAATGTGTTTTTTTTATTTCTATTTGTATATATGCTTTTCAAAAATTAAAAAAAATATATAAATAAAATAAGGCAAAAAATATTCTATGGAAGAAGGACTATAGGTTTATTTTGCTGCATCCGGCTATTTTGGAGATTATGATGAACACTGGAGAAAATAATTTTTTTAAAGATTTTGTCAAAGCAGAAGAGTATGCGTAAGAATTGCCATCGAGAAATGCTTAAGAAGAGTCATTAATGAATGATTATTAATAAGATCTGTATACTATAGAGGGGATTAATTGTATTAAGGATTGTTAATTTTTAGAAGTACTTGATACATCGGGGGGGTTGGAGAATGTCGATGCTCCACCATAATCATGGGTACAAGTGTGGTGCGGACCACACCTCGTATAATAGAGGGGGGTAATGTTGCTAATCTATTTATTAACAACATTAGAGGGAGGGTCTATTTCTCTATCTTTCTTATTTCTTTTCTGTTTTTATACCTGGACTATGGAGGGGAGCACACTGAAATACGGCACAACGTAAATACCGGAAGAGGTGTCAAGGTATGGAAAAAGGAAGGAAAAAAAAGGAAAAGGACGAAGAAAAAAAAGAGGAATGGATGGATAACACATAAAAAAATTAAGCTATAATGTGAATGGGTTAAATGGACCGATAAAAAGGAAGAGAATTTTAACACAGATGAAAAAATTGGAAGTAGATATAGCTTTCTTGCAAGAAACACATCTAACGGAAAAAGAGCATCAAAAGTTAAAGAGAGATTGGGTAGGAAGTATGGTCGCGTCTTCTTTTAAATCAAAAGCAAGAGGGGTTGCTATCCTATTTAAGAAAACGCTACCAATTAAGATACAAAATATTGTAAGTGACCCAGTAGGTAGATTTGGTATGGTACATTGTCAAATTTTCTCAGAATTGTGGACCTTAATGAATATATATGCACCAAATATAGATGATGAGAAGTTTGTGCAGGGTACCTTTTTAAATCTGGCGGAAGCACATGAAAATATATTGATAGGGGGAGATTTCAATTTTTGTTTAGATCCAGTAATGGATAGATCATCAAGGACAACGACAAGGACAAGAGCAGCGAAGAAAAACTTGAATTTAATGGAAAATTGAAATTTAATAGATGTTTGGAGGAAAAGCCATCCCAGGGAAAGAGACTACTCCTTTTATTCCAATAGACATGATACATATTCTAGAATAGATCTATTTTTGATTTCAGCTCAATTAAGGGGTAGAATAATACAAATAGATTACAAGGCTAGATTGTTATCGGATCACTCACCATTATTTATGAAAATTACAATGCCAGATAAAGAACAGTCAGTCTATAGATGGAGACTCAACTCTTTACTATTGAAAAGGCAAGACTTTTGTGATTTTATTCGAGGACAAATTGAATTATTTTTGGAAACAAATTTAAATTCAGTTGATGATAAATTTATTGTATGGGATGCAATGAAAGCTTATTTGAGAGGCCAAATTATAAGCTACTCATCTAAGATTTAAAAAAAAGACTATAGGAAGGAATCTGAAAGATTAGAAAAAGAAATCACCGTATTAGAAAAAGACTTACAGAAAACTTCTTCAGATACGAAAAAAACACAACTTGCAAATAAAAAATTTCAATACAATACTTTACATACTTACAGAACAGAAAAACTAATATTACGAACTAACCAAAGATATTATGAATTAGGAGAAAGAGCGCACAAGGTATTGGCATGGCAACTGAAAGAAGAACAAATATTATGAACAATAAATTCAATTAGAACAGATCAAAATATTATTACTTATAAACCTAGAGAAATCAATGAGGTATTTAAGCAATTCTACACTAATCTGTACCATTCTGAATCTGAAAAGGATGAAATTAAGATAAATATTTTTTTATCCAAGATACAATTACCAACAATCTCTAATAAGGAGCAGATGGGACTAAATGCCTCCTTTACTTTGAGAAAAGTGGAGGAAGTATTATATTCTTTACCAAGTAATAAATCTCCAGGGGAAGATTGTTTCCCGCTTGAGTTCTATAAAAAATTTAAAGATTTGTTGTTACCAGTATTTATGGAAGTGATACAGCAAGCGGAAAAAACGTCTACATTACCAGAATCCTTCTCACTGGCAATTATAATCGTAATTTAAAAAAAAGGGAAAGACCCTTTAAATGCATCTTCTTATAGACCAATATCATTGTTGAATGCAGATTATAAAATAGTTGCTAAACTTTTGGCAAGGAGATTGGCAGAATACTTAACGAAGCTGGTTAAAGAGGACCAAACTGGATTTGTCAAAAAAAGGAAAATATCTGATAATGTAGCAAGATTTATAAGTATTTTACATTTAGCACAGAAAAGAAAGGAATTGAGCGTAGCAGTTGCTTTAGATGCTGAAAAGGCGTTTGACAGGTTAGAATGGGATTTTTTATTTAAAGTATTAGAGAAGTACGGATTGGGAAATGGTTTCATTAACTGGGTAAAAGCTCATTATAAACAACCTAAAGCCAAAGTGGTGACAAATGGCCAATCTTCTCAATCTTTTAATTTGGAAAGATCTTGTAGACAGGGATGTCCCTTGTCACCGGTTTTATTTGTATTGGCCATTGAACCTCTGGCAGAGCTAATAAGATCAGATTTAGACATTGAAGGATTTAAAGTTAATCAGGAAAATCACAAAATTACTTTATTTGCAGATGATGTTTTTAATTTGTCTTACTAGAACATTGGAATCCTTATGAAAATTATATTTCAGACTGGAAGAATATGGGAAAGTATCAGGATATAAAATTAATAAAGATAAAACTGAAATAATGCCTCGTTCTGAAGGTAATTATGATCAATGTAAAAGAGAAAGTCAGTTTAAATGGCAAAAAGAAGGCATGAAGTACTTAGGGGTTAAAGTAGAAAATAAGTTAAATAATCTGTATAAACTAAATTATAAACCACTAATTAAAAAAATTGAGGAGGTCTTGAAGAAATGGATGAATCTTCCAATTACATTGCTAGGGAGAGTGAACTGTATTAAGATCAATATTTTTCCGAGGTTACAGTATTTATTCCAAACACTGCCTATACTTTTACCAAATAATTTTTTTCAAGAATTGAATAAAATTGTGAGAAATTTTCTTTGGAAAGGTAAAATGACCAGAGTGTCTATGGAAAAATTAACATGGAAATTTGAATTAGGTAACTGCACTTACCAAATTTTAAAAATTACTATCTGGCAGCACAAATGAGTTTTATTTCATCCTTTTATCAGGAGGGTGGAAAAACAGCATGGGTTAAAATTGAAATGGATAAAATAAAAGAACTATGCTCAGAAGAATTTATCTATAAATGGGAAGCGAAGCTATTAGTTAAGGATCAAGAGTCACCTTTGCTAAAACATTTAATTAATATATTGTTGAAAACAGTTAAAGCTAATGATAAAAGATTTTTTCTAACAGCTAAAACTCCATTAGTAAAAAATAGATTACTGCCGTTTGCTTGGAATAATCAAATATTACAAGTCTGGGAACAGAAGGGTATTAAACATATGGGAGATTGCTACGAAGGAAATAATGTTTTGACATTTTCTCAATTGAGAAACAAATATCAAATTCCAGGGAATAGTATTTTTTTCTACTATCAATTACAATCTTTTTTAATGGAAAAGTTAGGTAATTCAATGTTTTTATTTCAAATAAAAGGAATTGAATCCCTGATTCAGGGCAAGGGAACTAAAAAAATTATATCTTCAATGTATAAATTGTTACAAAAATCTAGTCCAAAGACAGGAATTCAAAAATCAAGACAAAGATGGGAAACAGATCTGAATATTAGCATTGATGAACCAAGTTGGGAAACATTGTGTTTAGAAAGTATGAAAAATACTATTAATATGAGATATAGTTTAGTACAATACAATTTTTTACATCAACTATATTTAACTCCGAAAAAATTAAACAATTTAAATCCAAATTTACCTGAAATTTGTTTTAGATGCAACCAGGATGTGGGTACATTTTTACACTCCACATGGGCATGTCCTAAGGTAACTCCTTTTTGGAAAGACCTAAAAAACTTTTTGAAACAATTGATGAATAAGACTTTCCTGATATTTATTCAAAATTGATCTTGGTAATATTCCTTTAGTATCTCCCAATAAAAACAACCTTGAATCCAATGGTATGGTCTTATTCATCAATTGTTCCAAAAGGTTTTTTAGGTCTTTCCAAAACATTTTTTTGGTATTGCTATTGCTATTTTGAGAAATCTTTCCTGATATTTATTCAAAATTGATCTTGGTAATATTCCTTTAGTATCTCCCAATAAAAACAACCTTGAATCCAATGGTATGGATTTCTCAAAATAGCAATAGCAATACCAAAAAAATGTGTGGCGGTCACTTGGAAAGATCACAATGAAATAAGAATTGCAAGATGGTATGCAGAAATGCGTAGTTGTGTGCCATTAGAAAACGCTAACAACAAAAGCATTAAATAAGCATCAAAATTACACCCCCAAAAAACCATGTCGCATGGAAAGGGATAGTACGTTTGAGTTCCAATTTCATCTCTCCCTGAACCTTTCCTCTCCATGAACCTGCTCAAATGCTCTGTGTTATTATTTTGAACCACGGCCCGAAGCATGCCAACATGATTCAATGCACTCAACCACTCTTTATCCTCCTACGCTACAAAGAATACATTCTTGGCTTGTCCAACCTCTCCCAGTAACTCCGCTCCGAACCTTGTTCATGGGGCCACACAGTGGTAAATCTTCACAGCACTCGTTACAACTTAGTGGCTTTGTTCCTATGACTGTTAACAAAAAAACAAACAAACCACTCCAAGAGCCCCATCGATAACTTCTTGACGAACCGAACATAGACTTCCAACGTCTATATTTATTTCCCTGACTGATGAGGGTCGATGCCTCAAATCCTCTGCACCACCCTATTTACCTGTGATGCCTCTTACACAAATATGTGTACGTTTAATCCATCTGCACGACCACATTCCCCAGTGAAGGTCAGGACCTGGATTGTCTTCCCAAAAAAATACACTTCCTACTTCTCTGAAATAAGCCCCATTTGTTATTTCGCTGCCCGATATCCCAGCTGAAAAAAACCTCCCTGCTATAATTCTTGACAACCATTAATTGGCTGCAAAGAGAAACCTGGTAATTAGGGGCAAGTCATCCTTTCATTTCTAACCCATTTCTTGAACCTCTTCCAATTTTGAGGAAGGATATTCTTGCTATTGAGGGCGTGCAGCGTAGGTTCACTAGGTTAATTCCCGGAATGACGGGACTGTCGTATGTTGAAAGGCTGGAGCAATTAGGCTTGTATACACTGGAATTTAGAAGGATGAGGGGGGATCTTATTGAAACATATAAGATAACTAGGGGATTGGACACATTAGAGGCAGGGAACTTGTTCCCAATGTTGGGGGAGTCCAGAACAAGGGGCCACATTTTAAGAATAAGGGGTAGGCCATTTAGAACGGAGATGAGGAAGAACTTTTTCAGTGAGAGAGTGGTGAAGGTGTGGAATTCTCTGCCTCAGAAGGCAGTGGAGGCCAGTTCGTTGGATGCTTTCAAGAGAGAGCTGGATAGAGCTCTTAAGGATAGCGGAGTGAGGGGGTATGGGGAGAAGGCAGGAACGTGGTACTGATTGAGAGTGATCAGCCATGATCGCATTGAATGGCGGTGCTGGCTCGAAGGGCTGAATGGCCTACTCCTGCACCTATTGTCTATTGTCTATTGTCTATTGTCTTCAGCGCGTGACGTCACAATGGGACCCGCACGCTCCCCGCCCACCCCCGGACCTTTAACTAATGCGCTCCCACCCCCCCCCCCGGACCTTAAACTAATGCGCCCCTCGGACCTTTAACTAATGCGCTCCCCCCTCCGGACCTTTAACTAATGCGCTCCTCACCCCTAGACCTTCAACTACTGCGCTCCACTCCCCCGGACATTTAATTAATGCGCTACCCCACCGGACCTTCAACTACTGCGCCCCCCCCGGACCTTTAAGTAATGCGCTCCCCACCCACCAGACCTTTAACTAATGCGCTCCTCCCCGGACCTTTAACTAATGCGCTCCGCCCCCGGACCATTAACTAATGCGCTCCCCATCCACCGCGGGACCGTTAACTAATGCGCTCCCCCCCCCGGACCGTTAAATAATGCGATCCCCACCCACCGCGGGACAGTTAACTAAAGCGCTCCCCCCCGACCTTTAACTGATGCGCTCCCCACCCACCGCGGGACCGTTAAATAATGCGCTCCCCCCACCCCACCTCCCACGGACCTTTAACTATGCGCTCCCCCCACCCCCGACCTTTAACTGATGGGGCGGGGGTGGGGGAGGAGCGAGTGGGGGGGTGGGGGAGGCCGAGGTGGGGGAAGGTGAGAGTGGGGGTTGGGAGGAGGGAAGATTGGGAGTGGGGGGAGAGTAGGGTGCGGGCAGGGAGAGTGGGGGTAGGAGGAGTGGAGGGATGTGGGGGGAGGGGAGCGGGAGGGGGGAATAGGGGTGGGGATGGGAAAATGGGGGTGGGGCTGGTGGGGGTGGGGGCAGGACTGGGGGAGTGGGGGTAGCGGAGGGGAAAATGGGGAGGGGCTGGTGGGGGAAGGGGGGGGCAAGTGGGTGTGGGTAAGGGGATGGAGTGGGTGAGTGTCGGAAGGAGGTGGGGATTGAGTCGTTGAGTCGGGGGTTTCAGGGTGCTACACTAATACAGGAGAGGCTTTGGGTCTAGGGTTCACTCACTCACACCCTCTCTCCTTCCCTGTCCCCCCTCTACGTGGAATGGGCCCAACTTGGACTAGTCTGTTATTAATCTAGAAGAGTTGTTGGCCAAGCAATACAATCATGACCAATGAAAGAACCAGCAAGGAATCAGAAGAAATGTCCAGAGAACAGCCAATGTTTTGGGAAATTAATATTCACTCAGTAAAGATGATAGAAGGGCATAATTGCCTAGACTTGCCTTTGAAACAAGAAAGTGCTAGTCTGCCGATTAACCGTTGCATTGCAGAACAACGCCTTTGGAATCTGAAACGCGTTTGGCAAGAATACAAAATTTCATGAAGAATATACATCTTTCCTCACAGAGATGATTAATAATGGTTATGCTGAAAAGGTACCAGAAGACCAGCTGCATCGATGTGATGGAGAGCTTTGGTACATCCTGTTGTGAGACAAATGAGAATTCCGATTTAATTAAACTTTATTTAAGCTTTAAGTAACTCATTTCATTAATACATCTCTTCGAAACGCCTGGAAATTATCACTGATTCCACAGGCCTCGCCCGCCTCAGAATCCTGCGCATGCGCACATTCCCGCGCACGCGCACATTCACGCGCACATTCCCGCGCATGCGTACACTTCATTCTCCCCTCCTATTTATAAGTGAGACGGTCAGGGGGTTTAATATGTCTTGGTGACCGTCGCAGCACTGGAGCATCGGGAGATAATGGTGTTTCAATAGGTGGCGGTACATATGTTGCTTGGTCATCAACTTCACTCATATTGTTAATTACATTTTCAATTTTAGAATTACTTGTAGAAATTTTCATAGGGGATGATGGGAGTGTTGAAGGAAGTTCTCGATTAATATTATCAAGGAGTGATGGAGCTGATGGAGAAGATGGACATGGTGCAAGGTCACGAAGTGAGACAGTTGACTGACGTCCATCCTGATAATTGATAGTTGCATAAGAAGGGTTGACATCAGTCAGTTCAACTTCATCAACAAAGGGCTCATTCTTATTTGATCGGACATACCGACGAAGCAACACAGGCCCAGGGCTAGTCAACCATGATGGCAGAGAAGTACCACAAGAAGAACGCCGTTTGAAGTTAAAGAACCGCTCATGTGGAGTAGTATTGGTAGCAGTTGACAGTAGAGATCTGATGGAGTGTAATGCATCTGGTAGAACACATTCCCACTGCTGATCTGGTATGTCATTTGACTTTAAAGCCAGTTTCACTGCTTTCCAAATGATTCCGTTATACCTCTCAACCTGACCATTTCCAATATGCAAACATGCCAAGAACCCTTCGTAGAGAGTTTAATGTAGCTGGAACAGGTATCTCTTGGAGTGGGCGGAGTCTCTCTGGATCAGGCTTGATCGTATCATTTCCAACCCAATAACCAAGAATATTAATTGATGGCACTGATATTATTGACTTAGCCTCATTTAATGTTAGATTTTTAGAATGTACAACTTCTAAAAACCGTTGCACATTTTTGTCATGTTCAGATTGGTCTTTTCCTGCAATAGTTATATTATCAAGATAAGGGAAAGTATCTCTAAGGTTTTCCAGTTCAACAAGTTTGTTCATCTCTCTCTGAAAAACTGCCACACCATTAGTTACACCAAAAGGAATTCTGCAGTAGTGGTATAATTTTCCATTTGCTTCAAACGCAGTGTATTTCTTTTCGGATTCTTTCAAAGGAATTTGGTAGTAAGCACTTTTTAGGTCAAAAGTAGAGAATACCTTATACTTAGCTAATGTATTGATAATATCATCTATACGAGGTAATGGATATGCATCAAGCTCCGTGAACGGGTTTATAGTTTGAGAGTAATCAATGCAGAGTCTCTTTCTATGTCTCTCCAAGGGGTCCTTAACCACAACAACTTGTGCCCTCCAAGGGGAAGAGCTGGGCTCTATGATACCTTCTCGTAAAAGATTAGTTACCTCTGTGTTGATGAAGTTTTTGTCATCCTTACTAAAATGTCTTGATTTTGTAGCAATTGGCTTGCACTTAGAGGGTAAATTAGCGAATAATGATGGACATTCAACAGATGCAGCAGAAAAAACACACAATGCTGGTGGCTTTGACAATACAAGATCAGGCATAGTTCCTTCATACATTATTTGAAGTGATCTGTGTTGTGTCTGAAAATCCTGACCTAGAATTATATCGCTACACAAATTTTCCAAAATACCAAGACAAGTACTTGGGTGAGATTCTTTTGTAGTAGTTGCAGCAGAATACACATTAGATGAGCCATAAACGTCTGAATTTCTCTGAGCCAAGTCTAATGAGTAAGCTTGATTGTAAGCTGACTGTAAATCCAAGGTTTTGTTTTCTAATAGTCTCTGTCGTATTAAAGGCGATGCCAAACCATTGACAAACGAGTCCCGAATACGTTCCTGTTGATATTGATCAGCTGTAACTGCTTTGAAGGCACAGTCTTTACTAAGTCTTTGAAGTTCTTTTAAAAACTCATCAAGTGACTCACCAGGTTTTTGTTTACGAGCAGCAAGAAGGTGTCGAGCAAATATTACATTGGGTGTCTTGACGAAGAGTCTGCTTAGTACATCAATAGCAGAATCATAAGTTGTACATTCCTCTATGTAATCATATACATCATGAGAGACAGAGCTTATTAATGTCCTGAATTTATCTGGTGCATTGTCGCCACACTCATCAAAGAAGTTATTTAGTGTACGAAGCCAGTGCTTCCATATCTTTGCTGCAGTAGGTGAGTTGGGATCCAGATCCAAGCGTTGTGGTTTCAATAGTTTCTCCATCTCGACGTCACACTGCTTAACTTCTGATATTGAGTTACTTAAATTGTTGTGAGACAAATGAGAATTCCGATTTACTTAAACTTTATTTAAGCTTTAATTAAATCATTTCATTTCATTTCTCCTGATGCTCCAGTGCTGCGACGGTCATCAAGACATACTAAACCCCCTGACCGTCTCACTTATAAATAGGAGGGGCGAATGAAGTGTGCGCATGTGCGCGCACGCGCACATTCCCGCGCACGCGCACAGGCGCACACTTCATTCTCCCCTCCTATTTATAAGTGAGAGGTCAGGGGGTTTAGTATGTCTTGATGACCGTCGCAGCACTGGAGCATCAGGAGATAATGGTGTTTTAATAGCTGGTGGTACATATGTTGCTTGGTCATCAACTTCACTCATATTGTTATTTACATTTTCAATTTTACCATGGGGGTATCATTCAAAGAAAGGGACTTTAAGAGTGATCATCGACTGTGCTGCGGTTTTCAAGGGAACATCGCTTAACTGTCACCTGCTCCAGGATCCAGACCGAACGAACTCAATCATCGGAGTTCTTATCGGATTCAGATAAGGGCCGGTGGTTTTGATGGCGGTTATCAAGGCAATGTTTCATTAGGTCAAGGTATCGGAAAAGCATGCCGTCTCCTTACGATTCCTATGGTGGCCGGATGGTGATGCACCACAACATCTCGTTGAATACCGGCGCAGTCATCACCAAGTTGTGCAAACTTCGCATTGAGGAAAACCGCCGAGGACAATAAAGCTCACTTTCCAGAAGAAGTGACAAACACAGTAAAGAGCAATTTTTACGTGGACGATTGTTTAAAATCCATGTCGACGAAACAGGAAGCAATCCAGATGGTAAAACATCTTACTTCCCTCTGCAACAAGGGGGGATTCATGCTATCAAAATGGATCAGCAACAGCCGTGCTCTATTAGAAACCATTCCACTAGATAACAGAGCCAAGGAGACCCGGGATTTAGATTTGGACAAAGAAAATCTGCCTATGGAGAGAGCACTGCAATTGCACTGGTGCGTTGAAACAGATCTGTTCAAGTTCAGGATTTCGATTCAGGAACGACCATGTACAAGACGGGGCATCCTGTCCGTGATTGGTTCTCTTTACGACCCTTTGAGATTTCTTGCTCCATTTACACTACCAGCCAAATAAATTATACAAGATCTCTGCAAGACGAAATTTGAATGGGATGAGAGTACAACGCAAATCTTCTCTCAGAGTGGTTAGTAGATCTCGACAAGATCTTGGAGTTCAGAGTGGACCGGTGTATGAAGCCTACAAACTTTGGGCGAATCAAATATGCACAGGTGCATCACTTTTCTGACGTAAGTGAAAGTGGTTACGGTACTGTTTCATATGTAAGACTGGAAACTGATAACAATGAAGTACATGTTGCATTCATAATGGGAAAGGCCAGAGTGGCACCTTTGAAGCAAATGACCATTCCCAGAATGGAGCTTGTAGCCGGTGTCTTACCTGTCAGAATTGGCATATTGCTGCAAAAAGAACTGCAGCTTAAGCTGGAGGAATCTACCTTCTGGACTGATAGCATGCCAGTACTTAAGTACATCAACAATGGAAACAGACGCTTCCTAACATTTGTAGCAAACAGGATCTCTTTTGTAAGGGATGCTACTAATGCATCACAGTGGAAGTATGTTAATACCAAGGAAAATCCTGCGGATGAAACCTTTAGAGGATTAACAGCAAATCGATTCTGAAGCTGTAAGAGATTGATCAATGGGCCAGAGTTCCTCTGTAAACCAGACCGAGAATGGACAAGGTTTAACCTAGAAACTGAAATGGGGAGTGCCTACATCTGAGGAGGCTAGCGTAGCCACAGAGATTGGGGGGTAAGTTTAGTCTCGGAGGATGGAGAGAATACAGTTTTTAACCATACGACCACACGACCACAACCACGACCACGCGACTACACGATATAGACTGTATTGTTTGCAGAAGAAACAGTTGATAAGAACCAAAAGTTATGAATTACTCTTTTGATTTGTGCTACTTAAATAAAGACCAATTAATCAAGAAACAGCGTTTGGAAGATTTGTTGTTGTTATCTCAGAGTGCGGTGTGTGCATCAGCTATTCCTCCACTCCATCCCGAGCAGTAATTGCTATCGAAGTTGGAATTTGAGACGGTATAGAAACTGCCATTACATAAAATATAATAAAATATACATTACCCCGCTTAGCTACTCCAGTGTTTTGTGTTTATCTTTGGTATAAACCAGCAATTGCGGATGATTGTTATTGTCTTCGAAAGTAATATTTTATCAGGGGCTACCCTCAGGGTCGATATTCAGTGGAACTGGGATTAATGGAAGGAAGGGAGTGTGTGAGAAGCACGTCTAGACCGGGGACTGTTGGACCAGATGCGGTTATCAAGGCGGGGAAGCAGCATTATATCACCACCACTATTCGTGGTCAAAAATGTGAGGAAGAAATGTCGAATGGAAATTCAAACGAATATTTCAGTATCTGTCCTGCAATATCAGTGACGCCGTGGCGTGAATGATGATTTATTTTGGGAAATAAAATACGATAGCTGGAGTGGTAGATGGGATCACTGGTGATACTCAACGAAATCACACCAACATTAAATGAAATCACCCAGTGTCATGGACCATTCGTTCATTGGAAAGCATGAATTCCAATTTTCAGTGAAAAATACACAAAGTACTGGCGTAACAGAGGGTCAGGCAGCATTCTTGGAGAACGTGTAGAGGTGATGTTTCGGATAGTGACCGTTATTCAGACTCCCTTTTCAGCGACCCGCTTTGGTTTTTTTTACTCGATCCTCAAGTTATTTGCTTGTTATCTCCCATGGTGCAGTCAATGGCTGTGACGCAAGGTATTTGTTTCGTGAGCGTCACTAACGCCGATCAGTTCATGTCGCAGGAGACCTATCGCTCTGTATATCTCGGTGCGCACCAGAAGGCAGGGCCACAGAGCTGCGGCGATGACGGACTGACGGAGCCACAGGAGTTAATTGTGTCTTACAGCTATGGGATATCCATTGATCTATCGAATTGAAGATATATATTACCCTACCATAGCGACTGTCGCTGTTTTCGGTAATTTGTTTTGTCTTTGATTTTCATGTACGTGCTCATGCTGTGAGACATTCCGTGAAGTACTCCGGCGCTGCCGACGTTAAACAAACGATTTTTCCTGTTTCAATAATTAACTTGTTTAATTTGGTCAGATATCCATTTTCCTTCTGTAACTGCCGCAGTGTGCACGCCACTCCCGTTGTTTATCCTGTCCTGCATCGCTCTCTGTACATCCTCGCCACCGCGCCACAGTCACTACTACCGATGTTGCACAGTTCCGGAGACGCAGGTTCAATCTCTACCTCCCGGGCCACATGTGCAATGTTTCATCGTTCGTCCTCCGACTCCGCGCTATTCCTGGCTGTGCTCGTATTTTCTCCCACATGCAATCGACCTGCCTATGAATGGTTTCTGTCACTACTGTTTATGTGCTTGAGGGCAGATGGATGCTACAATGTGGAGGGCAGTTGATAAGAATGTGGGTGGAATAAAAAGCAGTGAGCGTAATGTCCATTGGTGTTTGATGAGTTGCGTGGGCACCGCGATACAAACGCTGAAATGTTTGAACTGTCGGGTCATTTGGTCAACGCATCCAAGTTTGAAAACCTTCCAATCAGACAATGTTCCTCAGATACATTTGTGCAGGCCTTGTGACAGTAATATCTCTTATCTCCTTCGCAGTGAACCTGTTGGCGATAGTGATACTCTGTCGAGGTAAATGCGGTCTCTCCAAATGCATCACACGCTACCTGGTGACCATGGCAGCGTCTGATCTCCTGGACGGCATCACTGATCCGTTTCTACGTCAGACTATTCCAATTTACTCCCCGTATTCTTTTCTGAACATTACTCCCGTGTGCACGACTACCACATTCCTGGTCTTTGCAACCACAGCGGTCTCTGTCTGGCTGACGGTAGCCTTCTCCTTCGATCGGTTTGTGGCCATTTGTTGTGAGAAGCTTAAAATAAAATATTGTACCGAGAGAACGGCGGCTGCGGTTATCGGGGCAGTGATTGTGCTGGGCTGTTTGGAGAATATCCCCAGGTGTTTTACGTTGGAGCCTGGCTACGAATTTGCGAATCTTCCCTGGGAGTGCTACCCTAAACCCACCTTCTATACGTCGTCTGCATGGATCGCATATGGTGTCACACACCGCGTTCTAACCCCTTGTCTCCAGTTCTTTCTGATCCTTCTGCTCAATGTGCTGACGGTCAGGCGGATTGTAGCCGCCAGCAGAGTCCGCAGGGGTCTCCGGGGCCGCAGCAACGGAGAGAATGACAAGGAACCGGAGATGGAGAACCGTAGGAAATCCATTGTTTTACTCTTTAGTATCACGGGCACTTTCATATTGCTGTGGGCAACACAAACTGTGGGCAACACACCTTTACGGGTATTGCGAAGATCGGAGATGACGGCTCCCCCACCGGTTATTACTATATCACAGATGTCACGGCTCCGTTTTTACAGCTTCTCAGCACCTGTACCAACACGTGTATATACGTGGTGACCCAGAGTAAATTCAGACAGGAGCTGATGACCGCGGTGAAATTCCCGCTGAGGGTAATTCGTGCACTTGTTCGCTCATAAAGACATGCTACACACACAAACAAAAGCAACCTTTTTGACCATCAATGCACGCCGACAATCTATCACCAATTTTCACTTATTTCAGTTTGTTAATCGTACTCCGTTAAACTGCCCAAACTTTTAAACGCAAAACTTACACGCTGAGGACAAGTTACGGAATACCTGCGGAATTCAGAGCCACAAAGCACGGAATCTGGTCCTGGGGCTCAGCTCTTCCATGCTCCTTCGACGTGATCACATTTGCCTGCGATTTCCCATCGTTCATCGTAATCATTCCTATTCATGCACCCTGTCCACGTGTATTTTAAAGTGCAGGAAATAAAAAACTGCAGATCCTGGTTTAAATCGAAGGTAGAGTCAAATCCTGGAATAACTCAGCGGGTCAGGCAGCATCTCTGGAGAGAAGGAATGGGTGACATCACCAAATTGATGCAAATGCACATTTGCCCTTTCTCATGAACTTGGATTTGATATGATTGCATTTATGTATTATTTCTTATCTGTTTTGTTTCAATAACATTTAAAAAACAACAAACCTTTTTGGTTTAGCGCGGTACACGTAATAACATATAATAACCATATAACAACTACAGCATGGAAACAGGCCTGTCCGGCCCTACCAGTCCACGCCGACCATTGTCCCTGACCTAGTCTCATCTACCTGCACTCAGACCTTAACCCTCTAATCCCCTCCTATCCATATACCTATCCAATTTACTCTTAAATAATAAAATCGAGCCAGCCTCCACCACTTCCACCGGAAGCCCATTCCATACAGCCACCATCCTCTGAGTAAAGAAGTTACCCCTCATGTTACCCCTAAACTTTTGTCCCTCAATTCTGAAGCAATGTCCCCTTGTTGGAATCTTCCCCACTCTCAAAGGGAAAAGCCTACCCACGTCAACTCTGTCCGTCCCTCTCAAAATTTTAAAAACCTCTATCAAGTTCCCCCTCAACCTTGTACGCTCCAAAGAATAAATACCCAACCTGTTCAACCTCTCTCTGTAGCCTAAGTGCTGAAACCCAGGCAACATTCTAGTAAATCTCCTCTGTACCCTCTCCATTTTGTCGACATCCTTCCTATAATTTGGCGACTAGAACTGCACACCATACTCCAGATTCGGCCTCAACAATGCCCTGTACAATTTCAACATTACATCCCAACTTCTATACTCGATGCTCTGCTTTATAAAGGCAAGCATACCAAACGCCTTCTTCACCACCCTATCCACATGAGATTCCACCTTTAGGGAACAATGCACAGTTATTCCTAGATCCCTCTGTTCCACTGCATTCCTCCATTCCCTACCATTGACCCTGTACGTCCTATTTTGATTTGTCCTACCAAAATGCAGCACCTCACACTTATCAGCATTAAACTCCATCTGCCATATTTCAGCCCACCCTTCCAAAAGGCCCAAGTCTCTCTGTAGACTATGAAACTCTACTTCATTATTAACTACACCACCGATCTTAGTATCATCTGCATATTTACTAATCCAATTTGCCACACCATCATCCAGATCATTAATGTAAATGACAAACAACAGTGGACACAACACAGATCCTTGGGGTACTCCACTAGACACTGGCCTCCAACCTGACATACAATTGTCAACCATTATCCTCTGGTATCTCCCATTCAGCCATTGTTGAATCCATCTTGCAACCTCACTATTAATACCCAACGATTTAACCTTCTTAATCAACCTTCCATGTGGAACCTTGTCAAATGCCTTACTGAAGTCCATATAGACAACATCAACAGCCTTGCCCTTATCAATTTCCCTGGTAACCTCTTCAAAAAATTCAAGAAGATTAGTCAAACATGACCTTCCAGGCACAAATCCATGTTGACTGTTTCTAATCAGGCCTTGTTTATCCAAATAATTATATATATTGTCCCTAAGTATCTTTTCCATTAATTTCCCCACCACAGACGTCAAACTAACAGGTCTATAATTGCTAGGTTTACTTTTAGAACCTTTTTTAAACAAAGGCACAACATGCGCAATGCGCCAATCTTCCGGCACCATCCCCGTTTCTAATGACGTTTGAAATATTTCCGTCATAGCCCCTGCTATTTCTGCACTAACTTCCCTCAATGTCCTAGGGAATATCCTATCAGGACCTGGAGACTTATCCACTTTTATATTTTTCAAAAGTGTCCATACCTCCTCTTCTTTAATCCTCATAATTTCCATCACTACTCTACTTGTTTCGCTTACCTCACATAATTCAATATCCTTCTCCTCGGTGAATACCGAAGAAAATAAATTGTTTAATATCTCCCCCATTTCTTCCGGCTCAGCACATAGCTGTCCACTCTGACTCTCTAATGGACCATTTTTATCCCTCAATATCCTTTTGCTATTGACATATCTGTAGAACCCCTTGGGGATACTTTTACATTACTTGCCAAAGCAGCCTCATATCTTTTTTTCGCTTTTCTAATTTCCTTTTTAAGATTTATTTTACATTCTTTATATTCCTCAAGAACCTCATTAACTCCCTGCTGCTTATATTTATTGTATATCTCCCTCTTTTTCCGAACCAAGTGTCCAATTTCCCTGGAAAACCACGGCTCTTTCAAATTATTATTCTTTCCCTTCCACCGAACAGGAACATAAAGACTATGTAGTCTCAAAATTTCACCTTTAAATATCCTCCATTTCTCTATTATATCCTTTTCATAAAACAAAAATTTCCATTTCACTCCTTTTAAATCCTTTGTCATCTCCTCAAAATTAGCCTTTCTCCAATCCAAAATCTCAACCCTTGGTCCAGATTTGACCTTCTCCATAATGATATTGAAACTAATGGCATTGTGATCACTAGACCCAAAGTGCTCCTCAACACATACCTCCGTCACCTGACCCATCTAATTTCCTAACAGGAGGACCAACACTGCCCCTTCTCTAATAGGCACCTCTACGTATTGCTGCAATAACTATCCTGCACACATTTTACAAACTCCAAACCATCCAGCCCTTTAACAGAATGTGATTCCCAGTCTATATACGGAAAATTGAAATCACCCACAATCACTACTCTGTGCTTGCTACTAATATCTGCTATCTCCTTACATATTTGCTCTTCCAATTCTCGTTCCCTATATGGCGGTCTATAATACACCCCTATAAGTGTTGCTAAACCTTTCTCATTTCTGAGTTCCACCCAAACAGCCTCCCTAATCGAGCCTTCTAGTCTGTCCTGCCAAAGCACTGCTGTGATATCCTCCCTGACAAGCAATGCAACACCCCCACCTCTTGCCCCTCCGATTCTATCACATCTGAAACAATGAAATCCTGGAATATTTAATTGCCAATCGCAACCCTCCTGCAACCATGTTTCACTGATCGCCACAACATCATACTTCCAGATGTCAATCCAGGCTCTAAGCTCATCCACCTTTCTTACAATGCTCCTAGCATTAAAATATACACATTTAAGGGACCCATCATTTCTTATTCTCAGTTTATTTATTTTCCCTTCTTTCTCTCCTACATATTGGGTCTGAGTGTTTCACTTTTCTGCCTCCTGCCTCACACACTGCCTATTAGCTATCTGTGTTTGCGTCCCTCCCCCCAACCGTACTAGTTTAAAGTCTCCGCAATTACCTTAACAAATCTCCCCGCCAGGATATTGGTTCCCCTCAGGTTCAGATGCAACCCGTCCTTTTTGTACATGTCATACTTCCCCCAGAAGAGGTCCCAATGATCCAGAAACTTGAAACCCTGCTCCCTGCACCAGTTCCTCAGCCACGTATTTATCCTCCACCTCAGTCCATTCCTATTCTCACTATCGCGTGGCACAGGCAGTAAGCCTGAGATTATTGCTTTGGAAGTCCTTTTTTTTAACTCACTTCCTAGCCCCCTAAATTCTCCTTTCAGGACCTCTTCCCTTATCCTACCTATATTGTTGGTACCTATATGTACCACGACCTCTGGCTCATCTCCCTCCCCTTTCAGGATATCCTGGACACGCTCAGACACAACCCGGACACCGGCACCAGGGAGGCAAACCACCATCCGGGTCTCCCGACTGCGTCCACAGAAACGCCTATCTGACCCGCTCACTATAGAGTCCCCTATTACTATCGCTCTCCTCTTCCTTTCCCTACCCTTCTGAGCAACAGGGCCGGACTCTTTGCCAGAGGCCCGGGCACCGTCGCTGCCCCCAGGTAGGCTGTGCCCCCCAACAGTACTTAAACAGGAGTACTTATTTCCAAGGGGTACAGCCACCGGGGTACTCCCTAGTCCCTGCCTCTGCTCCTTGCCCCCCCTAACCGTGACCCACTTGTCTACCTCCCGTGGTCTTGGAGTGACCACCTCTCTGTAACTCCTATCTATAACCTCCTCACTCTCCCTGACCAGACGGAGGTGATTAATCTGCCGCTCCAGGCTCGTAATACGGTCCCTTAGGAGCCCCATCTCGTCACACCTGGCGCAGATGTGGATGTCTGGAAGACTATCAGACTCCCAGATTCCCCACATCCGACACCCAGAACAATAAACTGCCCTGGCACTCATACTCCCCAAACAAAGCCCCGTGCTCGGTTACTAAACCTACCGCCCGGCCGCTGCTCCAACCGCTCCAACCGCCCACCCAAACGAACTGAGTGATCTCCTGGGAGAGGCGAAAAACCGGATAAAAAACCCAGGCCAATTTGGGAAAAAAAAAATCCGGGAAATTCCTCTCCGACCCCAAGCTAGGCGATCGAAACTTGTCCGGGAGATCACACAGGTCTTACTCCTTACTATCCCCACACAACCCCCACACAATACTTCCCAAGCAACACAGCTTGGTGCTGCTGCTGCTGCTGCTGCTGCTGCTGATTGCTGCTACATGCTGCTGATTGCTGCTGATTGCTACAATAATTTTATTATTGTAATAATTTAAAAAAACATAAATCTGCATTCTAAACTCTGGTATAATTTTTGTACACTGACCGGTGCATTTATACATAGAATATGGAAATTTACAGCGCAGGAAAAGGCATTTCGGCCCATAATTTCTTGGCCGAACATGATATCGAGATAAATTTATGTCATCTGCTTACGCATGATCCAAGTTCCGCAAGACTTTGTTTGTCCACGTGCCGATACAAATGCCTCATAAAAGCCATGATACCACCAACCTCCCCCACCTACACTAGAAGAGCGTTTCAGGCACGCGACACCCTCCAGTTAAAAGAAACACGTGTCCCAGACACCTGCTTTGAAATGTTGTCTTTCTCTTAAAGGTGTGCCTTCCAGTCTTTGCATGTTCACCAATATTGCTGACCCGATACTGCCACTCTCCGGCTTTGAACCCTGGACCCGGCGTAATCCACACCCCTGTGCCCGGACGCGGACACTGTTTAGTCCAGGTTGTTTTCTTTGATCCACACACGTCGCCATTGATATCTATGTAACCCACTCCCCCATCCCGGGATCCAGAACACTGTGCTCCAGGACCATATGTAATCAAACGTGGACACAAAATGCTGGTGTAACTCCGCGGGACAGGCAGCATCTCTGGAGAGAAATAATGGGTGACGTTTCAGGTCGAGAACCTTCTTTAGACTAATGTAATCAATATGATTTGTCCCAGGACTCTGTGGAAATCGCACCATCGAGCCCGACGTAGCTTTTGATCCAACCTCTCTGTCATTGTATCACTACTGCCACACAGATTGTCCCTCCATCAGCACTAACCCACAGTGCGTCACTCCATGAGTGCAGCGCCGCATTGCGTCAGGCAATCAGTAGCACACCACAGTCTCACTCCGTCCCTGCTACGCCATAGTGTTACTCAATCAGTACTAGTCCATAGTGTGTCAGACCATTAATAATATCCCATAGTGTAATTGCAGTTACTTGATATTGTATTCGAAAGAATCATTTTATTCAGGGGAACTGGGATTAATGCAAGGATGGGTGTGTGTGTGAAGCACGCCTGGACCGCAGACTGTTGGATCAGATGCGGTTATCAAGGCGGGGAAGCAGCATTATATCACTACCACTACTCGAGGTCAAAAATGTGAGGAAGAAATGTCGAATGTAAAGTCAAACGAATATTCCAATATCTGTCTTGCAATATCAATGACGTCGTGGTATGAATGATTTATATCAGGAAAGAAATATGAAAGCTGGAGTGGTAGATGGGACACTGACGAAATTAATCGAAATCACACCAACATTAAATGAAATAACAGCGTCAAGGACCATTTTTTCAATGCAAAGCATGAATTATTACTTTTCAGTAAAAAATACACAAAATGATGATGTACCCCCCCCCCCCACCCATCACCCCCTGACCGCCCGATTTCTGATACCGAACGGACTGCCCTCAGCAGGGGCCTCGCCTTTGTTCACCTCCGCCGAAAATCAACGAGTTCCGGGTCCTCCACGATGTGGAGCTCTTCCTCCGTCGCCTCCGCCTCCGAGCTCTTTTCCCTGGGAAGGAGTCCTCACCACCCAGTGATGACCCATTCTCCCGTCTCCAGCGGAACCCCTCCTCTTGGAATCACCCGGCTGGCCATCTACCCTCAATAAAACATTTCATTTCCAACTGCTGTCATGACATCAACCGCCTCATATTTTCGATTACCCTGACTCACTCTAACCTCTGCCCTCCTGAACGCGCAGCCCTCCACTCACTCTGCAACAACCCTGACTTAGTCATCAAACTCGCTGACAAGGTGCTGTCGTAGTCTGGCACGTTGACTTCTACCGCACCGAGGCCAGACGACAACCCTCACACTCTTCCTTCTACTTATCCGTGGACCATGCCCCACCGACGAGCACCAGACATTAATCATCAACACCATCACTGACCTCATCAATTGCGACGCTCTGCCCACTAATGCCTCCAACCTTATCGTTCCCCAGCCCCGCACTGCCGGATTTTTCCTTACCCCTAAAATCCCCCCACCCCGGACCTTTAACTAATGCCCTCCCCCCCCCCGGAACTTTAACTAATGCGCTCCCCTCTCCGGACTTTTACCGAATGCGCCCCCAACCGGTCCTTTAACTAATGTGCTCCCCCCCCCCCCGGATCTTTAACCAATGCGGTCCCCACCCCGGACCTTTACCTAATGCGCCCCCCCCCCCGGAACTTTAACTAATGTGCTCCCCACCCTTCCCACCGGACCCTTATCTAATGCGCTCCCCCCCGGACCTTTAACTAATACGCTTCCCCCCCTCCGGAACTTTAACTAATGCGCTCCCCACCCCGGACCTTTAACTAATGTGCTCCACCCCCCCCCCCCCCCCGGGAGGGGGGGGGGCGCATTACATAAAGGTCCGGGGGGGGCGCATTAGGTAAAGGTCCGGGGTGGGGAGCGCATTGGTTAAAGGTCCGGGGGGGAGCACATTAGTTAAAGGACCGGTTGGGGGGCGCATTCGGTAAAGGTCCGGAGAGGGGAGCGCATTAGTTAAAGTTCCGGGGGGGGGGGCATTAGTTAAAGGTCCGGGGTGGGGGGATTTCCTCTCCCCTTTCCTCTCCCCTTTCCTATCCCCTTTCCTCTCCCCATTCCTCTCCCCTTTCCTCTCCCCTTTCCTCTCCCCATTCCTCTCCCCTTTCCTCTCCCCTTTCGTCTCCCCCTTCCTCTCCCCTTTCCTCTCCCCTTTCCTCTCCCCTTTCCTCTCCTTTTCCTCTCCCCCAATCCCGGAGGAGCCTTAAGTGGCGTTGCCGGGCCCGCAGCCAAAAACGCCGTTAAAGCAGTTAACAAACCGGGGGGCGGCGCCAGCCATAGTGACTGCAGTGGGCAATGGGGTTGGGGGCGAGGTGAGGGGTGGGGGTGACGAGAGCGCCAGGGGGGAGGATGGGGAGGAGGAGGGGGGAAGGAGAAGGTGGGGGGAGGATAGGGAGAGTGGAGGGCATGGAGGGGGTGGGGGTGGAGTGGGTGAGGGTGGTATGGGGAGGAGGAGGCGGGTATGGGGGGAGGAGGAGGGGATGGAGGGTTGAGGGGGGTGGGGTGAGGAGGAGGACGGGGTCGAATAGTTAAGGAGGGGTGGGGGGAGGCGGAGGGTGGGGGGTAGAGGAGGGGGTTGGGGGGGAGAGGGGTCGAGTAGATAAGGGGGTGGTGGGGGCGGGGATGGAGGAGGAGGGGGTGGGAGGAGGATGGGGCGTTCGAGTGGGTGAGGAGGAGATGTGGGTAGGGGAAGGAGGAGGAGTGGGGGTCAAGTGGGTGGAGGGGAGGTTGGGGGTAGGAGGTTAGTGGGGTAGGGGAAGGAGGGAGTGGGGAGGAGGGGGAGGGGTGGGGGGAGGAGAGGGTGGGGGGGTTTGGTGGGGGAAGTGGGGGGGGCAGGTGGGGGAAGGGGAGGGGGAAGTAGGGTGGGTAACGGGATGGAGTGGGTCAGTGGGGGGAGGAAGGGGGGATAAGGGGGATTGAGTGGGGGTTGAGGGTGCTACACCAATACATGAGAGGCTTTGGGTCCAGGGCTCACTCATTCACACCCTCTCACCTTCTCTGTCCCCCTATACAAGGAATGGGCCCAACTTGGTCTAATATATTATAAATCTAGAGGCGTTGTTGGCCAAGCAGTACAATGACGACTTGAATGAAAGAACCAGCAAGGAATCAGAAGAAACGTCCAGAAAAGAGCTAAAGTTTTTGGAAATTAGTAATCACTCAGTAAAGATGATAGAAGTGTACCATTGCCTAGACTTACCTTTCAAACAAGAATGTGTTAGTCTGCCGATTAACCATTGCATTGCAGAACAACGCCTTCAGAATCTGAAACGCGTTTGGCAAGAAGACAATATTTCTTGAAGAATATACATCTTTCCTCACAGAGATGATTAATAATGGTTATGCTGAAAGGGTACCAGAAGACCAGCTGAAACGATGTGATGGGGAACTTTCGTATATACCACAACATGGGGTATCATTCAAAGAAAGGAACTTTAAGAGTGATCTTCGACGGTGCTGCGGTTTTCAAGGATAAATCGCTTAATTGTCACCTGCAGCAGGGTCCAGACCGAACGAACTCAATAATCAGTTCTTATCGGATTCAGATAAGAGCCGGTGGCTTTGATGGCGGATATCAAGGCAATCTTTCATCAGGTCAAGGTATCGGAAAAGCATGTTAACTCCTTGCGATTCCTATGGTAGCCGGATGGTGATGCACCACAAGATCTCGTTGAATACCGGAGTAGTGTCATCACCAAGTTGTACAAACTTCGCATTGAGGAAAACCGCCGAGAACAATGAAGCTCACTTTCCAGAAGAAGTGACAAACATAGTAAAGAGAAATTTCTATGTGGACGATTGTTTACAATCCATCTCGATGGAACAGGAAGCAATCCAAATGGTAAAACATCTGACTTCCCTCTGCAACAAGGGAGGATTCATGCTATCGAAATGGATCAGCAACAGCCGTGCTGTATTGGAAACCATTCCACTAGATTACAGAGGCAAGGAGGCCCGGGAGTTGGATTTGGACAAAGACAATCTGCCTATGGAGAGAGCACTGCGATTACTGGTGCGTTGAAACAGATGTGTTCAAGTTCCGAATTTCGATTCAGGGACGACCATGTACAAGACGGAGAATCCTGTCCGTGGTTGGTTCTTTTTACGACCCTTTGGGATTTCTTGCACCTTTTACACTCCCAGCCAAGTAATTTTTACAAGATCTCTGCAAGAAGAAATTTGAATGGGATGAGTGTACAAAGCAAATCTTCTCTCAGCGATGGATAGAGAGGTTAGAAGAGCTCAACAAGATCTCGGAGTTCAGAGTGGACTTTGGTCGAATCAAATTTGCATAGCTGCATCATTGTTTCTGACGCAAGTGAAAATTGTTACGGTACTGTTTCATATCTGAGACTGGAAACTGATAACAATGAAGTATTTGCTGCATTCTTAATTGGGAAAGGCCAGAGTGGCACCAATGAAGCAAATAACGATTCCCAGAATGGAGCTTGCAGCCGCAGTCTTAGCTGTCAGAATTGACATATTGCTGCAAAAAGAACTGCAGCTTAACCTGGAGGAATCTACCTTCTGGACTGATAGCATGACAGTGCTTAAGTACATGAACAATGAAAACAAACGCTTCCTAACATTTGTAGCAAACAGGATCTCTTTTGTAAGGGATGCTACTAATGTATCAGTGGAAGTATGTTAATACCAACGAAAATCCTGCGGATGAAACCTCTAGAGGATTAACAGCAAACCGATTCTGAAGCAGTAAGAGATGGATGAATGGGCCAGAGTTCCTATGTAAACCAAACCGAGAATGGCCAAGGTTTAACCTAGAAACATAAATCTCTGCTAATGATCCTGTGATCAAGCAAGACATCTCAGTGAACGCCATTATCAATGATCCATTGGATTCAACAAACTATTTAATTACCCATTTCTCATCATGGAATAAGTTGAAGGCTGTTGTAGCTTGGTTTCTTAAAGTAAAGACAATGCTTTTGCAGTGGACTGGTAGGAGAAAGGAACCTCGGGATGCTACGAGCAGCTTTGAAACGGTTCCTGACAAGACAAAGAGATGCAAGTCTTTAAGGCATCATACGAGGACCGTGCTTATGGCCTGGTGATCCTTTTAAGGCAGAAAATGCAGTTATATCTTTCTGTCAAAGACAATGATACAAGGAAGAGCTATCAACATTACAAGCTGGTGAGCATGGTGTTAAAAGAAGTAATCATTTATGCATGCTTGATCCGATACTGGATAAAGGACTTCTGAGACTAGCTGGTCGCCTGAATAAACTAGCGATGCCTGAAGAGGCTAAGCATTCTATTATTCTCTCGAAGACCTTTCACATTTCAACATTGCTGTTACGCCATATTTATGAACAGAACGGACATGGAGGAAGAAATCACATGCTGTCGCAATTCCGTAAGCTTTTATAGCTCCCTTTAATTTCTATTGATAATTGCTCCGTTGCATACGGAGCACAATTAAGGCCGATGTTTAGGAGCCATTTGCTCTTAAATTGGTTACTTTAATTATATTATGGCTTTGTTTAATATTTCTAGTTTCTGTTCTTTTTTTTGCATGCTTGTGGGTGTAATTTGATACGTAATGGGGAGTGCCAACATCTGAGGAGGCTAGCGGAGCCACAGAGATTATGGGTCAGTTTATTCTCGGAAGATGGAGAGAATACAGTTTTTAACCATACGACCACACTACCACAACCACGACCACACGACTACACGATCTCGACTGTATTGTTTGCAGATGAAACTGTGCATAAGCACAAAAAGTTATGAATTACTCTTTTGATTTGTGCTACTTTAATAAAGACCAATTAGTCAAGAAACAGCGTTTGGAAGATTTGTTTTTTGTTATCTCAGAGTGCGGTGTGTGCATCAGCTATACCTCCACTCCATCCCGAGCAGTAATGGCCATCGAAGGGACTTTGAGACGGTATAGAAACTGCCATTACATAACATATAATAAAATATACATTGCCCCGCTTAGCAATCCCGTGTTTTGTGTTTATCTTTGGTATAAACCAGCAACTGCGGATGTTTGTTATTGACTTCGAAAGGAATATTTTATCAGGGTCGACCCTCAGGGTCGATATTCAGTGGAACTGTGATTAATGGAAGGAAGGCAGTGTGTGAGGAGCAAGCCTGGACCGGGGACTGTTGGACCAGATGCGGTTATCAAGGCGGGGAAGCAGCATTATATCACCACCACTATTCGTGGTCAAAAATGTTGGGAAGAAATGTCGAATGGAAATTCAGACGAATATTTCAGTATCTGTCATGCAATATCAGGGACGCCGTGGCGTGAATGATGATTTATTTTGGGGGGGGGGGGAATACGATAGCTGGAGTGGTAGATGGGATCACTGGTGATATTCATCGAAATCAGACCAACATTAAATGAAATAACCCAGTGTCATGGACCATCCATTCATTGGCAAGAGTGAATTCCTATTTTCAGTGAAACATACACAAAGTGCTGGTGTGACAGAGGGTCAGGCAGCATTCTTGGAGAACGTGTATCGGTGACGTTTCGGATAATGACCGTTATACAGACTCCCTTTTCAGCGATACGCTGGGGGAAGGAGAATGAGGGGGGAGGAGAGGGAGAGTGGAGGGTGAGGAGGGGGGGTGGAGGGTGTGGGGAAGGACTGGGTGAGGGGGGTATGGGGAGGAGCAGGGGTATGGGGGGAGGAGGAGGGCGGATGGAGGGGTGAGAGGGTGGGGTGAGGACGAGGACGGGTTCTAATAGGTGAGGGGGTGGTGGGGGTGGGGGCTGGAGCAGGAAAGGGGGTGGGAATAGGATGGGGGTCGAGTGGATGAGGGGGAGATGGGGGTGGGGGTAGGAGGAGGAGTGGAGGAGGGCAAGTGGGTGGAGGGGAGTGTGGGGGTAGGAGGTTAGTGGGGTGGGGGAAGGAGAGAGTGGTGAGGAGGGGGAGGGGTGGGGGGAGAATTGGGTGGGGGGAGGTAGGGAGTGGGGGTAGGGGTGAGGGGGTCGGGGAGAGTTGGAGTGGAGTAGGAGGGATGAGGGATTCAAGGGTAAATCACTTAACTGTCACCTGCTGCAGGATCCAGACCGAACGAACTCAATCATCGGAGTTCTTATCGGATTCAGATAAGAGCCGGTGGCTTTTTTTTTTTTTTTTTTTGGTATTTTTTTTACAATAGGTGCAGGAGTAGGCCATTCAGGCCTTCGAGCCAGCACCGCCATTCAATGCGATCAAGGCTGATCACTCTCAATCAGTACCCCGTTCCTGCCTTCTCCCCATACCCCCTCACTCCGCTATCCTTAAGAGCTCTATTCAGCTCTCTCTTGAAAGCATCCAACGAACTGGCCTCCACTGCCTTCTGAGGCAGAGAATTCCACACCTTCATCACTCTCTGAATGAAAAAGTTCTTCCTCATCTCCGTTCTAAATGGCCTACCCCTTATTCTTAAACTGTGGCCCCTTGTTCTGGACTCCCCCAACATTGGGAACATGTTTCCTGCCTCTAATGTGTCCAATCCCCTAATTATCTTATATGTTTCAATAAGATCCCCCCTCATCCTTCTGAATTCCAGTGTATACAAGCCCAATCGCTCCAGCCTTTCAACATACGACAGTCCCGCCATTCCGGGAATTAACCTAGTGAACCTACGCTGCACGCCCTCCATAGCAAGAATATCCTTCCTCAAATTTGGAGACCAAAACTGCACACAGTACTCCAGGTGCGGTCTCACCAGGGCTTTGATGGCGGCGGATATCAAGGCAATGTTTCATCAGGTCAAGGTATCGAAAAAGCATGTCGACTCCTTTCGATTCCTTTCGTGGCCGGATGGTGATGCACCACAACATCTCGTTGAATACCGGAGCAGTGTCATCAACAAGTTGTACAAACTTCGCATTGAGGAAAACCGCCGAGGACAATGAAGCTCACTTTCCAGAAGAAGTGACAAACACAGTAAAGGGCAATTTCTATGTGGAAGATTGTTTAAAATCCATGTCGACGGAACAGGTAGCGATCCAAATGGTAAAACTGCTGACTTCCCTCTGCAACAAGGGAGGATTCATGCCATCGAAATGGACCAGCAACAGCCGTGCTGTATTGGAAACCATTCCACTAGATAACAGAGCCAAGGAGACCCGGGAGTTTGATTTGGACAAAGACAATCTGCCTATGGAGAGAGCACTGCGATTGCACTGGTGCATTGAAACAGATGTGTTCAAGGGTAGAATTTCGATTCAGTAACGACCATGTACAAGACGGAGATTCCTGTCCGTGGTTGGTTCTCTTTACGACCCTTTGGGTTTGTATGCACTACCAGCCAAGTAATTTTTACAAGATGTCTGCAAGAAGAAATTTGAATGGGATGAGAGTACAATGCAAATCTTCTCTCAGCGATGGACAGAGTGGTTAGTAGATCTCGACAAGATCTCGGAGTTCAGAGTGGACCGGTGTATGAAGCCTACAAACTTTGGTCGAATCAAATTTGCACAGCTGCATCACTTTTCTGACGCAAGTGAAAATGGTTCTGGTACTGTTCCATACCTGAGACTGGAAACTGATAACAATGAAGTACATGCTGCATTGTTAATGGAAAGGCCAGAGTGTCAACATTGAAGCAAATGACGATTCCCAGAATGGAGCTTGCAGCCGCAGTCTTAGCTGTCAGAATTGACATATTACTGCAAACAGCACTGCAGCTTAAGCGGGAGGCATCTACCTTCTGGACTGATGGCATGACAGTACTTAAGTATAAGAAAATAACTGCAGATGCTGGTACAAATCGATTTATTCACAAAATGCTGGAGTAACTCTGCAGGTCAGGCAGCATCTCGGGAGAGAAGGAATGGGTGATGTTTCGGGAAGTACATCAACAATGAAAACAAACGCTTCCTAACATTTGTAGCAAACAGGATCTCTTTTGTAAGGGATGCTACTAATGTATCACAGTGGAAGTATGTTAACACCAAGGAAAATCCTGCGGATGAAACCTCTGGAGGATTAACAGCAAGCCGATTCTGGAGCAGTAGGAGATGGATCAATGGGCCAGAATACTTCTGTAAACCAGACCGAGAATGGCCAAGGTGTAACCTAGCAACTGAAATCTCTGCTAATGATCCTGTGATCAAGCAAGATATATCAGTGAACGCCGTTATCAAGGATCCACTGGAATCAACAAACTATTTAATTACCCATTTTTCTTCATGGAATAAGTTGAAGACTGTGGTAGCTTGGTTTCTTAAAGTAAAGACAATGCTTTTGCAGTGGACTCGTAAGGGAAAGGAAACTCGGGATGCTATGAACAGCTTTGAAACGGATCCTGACAAGCTGAAAGAAAAGGTTGACAAAGAGATGCAAGTCTTTAAGGAATCATACAGGGGACCGTGCTTATGGCCTGATGATCTTTTTATGGCAGAAAATGCAGTTATCTCTTTCTGTTAAAGACAAGGATACAAGGAAGAGCTATCAACATTACAATCTGGTGAGCATGGTGTTAATAGAAGTAATCATTTATATAGGCTTGATCCGATACTGGATAAAAGACTTCTGAGACTAGCTGGTCGCCTGAAGAGGCTAAGCATCCTATTATTCTCTCGAAGACCTTTCATATTTCAACATTGCTGTTACGACATTTTCATGAACAGATCGGACATGGAGGAAGAAATCACATGCTGTCGCAAATTCGTGAGCTTTTATAGCTCCTTTTAATATCTATTGGTAATTGCTTCGTTGTATACGGAGAACAATTAGGGGCCGATGTGTAGGAGACAT
Organism: Rhinoraja longicauda; assembly: GCF_053455715.1. Taxonomy (NCBI): domain Eukaryota; kingdom Metazoa; phylum Chordata; class Chondrichthyes; order Rajiformes; family Arhynchobatidae; genus Rhinoraja; species Rhinoraja longicauda. Next base: position 14,422,607 of record NC_135991.1, on the reverse strand, counting down.
TTACGCTTAAATTAGTTACTATCATTATATTATGGCTTTGTTTAATATTTCTCGTTTCTGTTTTTTTTTTGCATGCTTGTGGGTGTGATTTGATACGTAATGGGGAGTGCCTACATCTGAGGAGGCTAGCGGAGCCACAGAGATTGGGGGTCAGTTTAGTCTCGGAGGATGGGGAGAATACAGTTTTTAACCATACGACCACACTACCACAACCACGACCACGCGACTAAACGATCTCGACTGTATTGTTTGCAGAAGAAACAGTTGATAAGAACCAAAAGTTATGAATTACTCTTTTGATTTGTGCTACTTTATTAAAGACCAATTATTCAAGAAACAGCGTTTGGAAGATTTGTTTTTGTTATCTCAGAGTGCGGTGTGTGCATCAGCTATACCTCCGCTCCATCCCGAGCAGTAATGGCTATCGAAGTTGCACTTTGAGACGGTATAGAAACTGCCATTACATAACATATAATAAAATATACATTCCCAGCTTAGCTACTCCAGTGTTTTGTGTTTATCTTTGGTATAAACCAGAAATTGCAGATGCTTGTTATTGTGTTCGAAAGTAATATTTTATCAGGGTGGACCCTCAGGGTCGATATTCAGTGGAACTGGGATTAATGGAAGGAAGGGAGTGTGTGAGAAGCACGCCTGGACCGGGAACTGTTGGACCAGATGCGGTTATCAAGGCGCGGAAGCAGCATTATATCACCATCGCTATTCGTGGTCAAAAATGTAAGGTAGAAATGTCAAATGGAAATTCAAACGAATATTTCAGTATTTGTCTTGCAATATCAGGGACGTCGTGGCGCGAATAATGATTTATTTTTGGGGGAAAAATACGATAGCTGGAGTGGTGGATGGGATCACTGGTGATATTCATCGAAATCACACCAACATTAAATGAAATAACCCAGTGTCATGGACCATCCATTCATTGGAAAGCGTGAATTCCTATTTTCAGTGAAACATACACAAAGTGCTGGTGTAACAGAGGGTCAGGCAGAATTCATGGAGAACGTGTATCGGTGACGTTTCGGATAATGACCGTTATCCAGACTCCTTTTTCAGCGACTCGCTTTGTTTTTTTTTAGTCGATCGTTAAGTTGTTTGCTGTAATCTCCCATGGTGCAGTCAATGGTTGTGACGCAAGGTGTTTGTTTCGTGAGCGTCACTAATGACGATTAGCAAGTATGAGTTCATGTCGCTGGAGAACCATCCCTCTGTATATCTCGGTGCGCACCAGAAGGCAGAGCCACGGAGCCGCGGCGATGACGGACTGACGGAGCCACAGGAGTTAATTGTGTCTTACAGCTATGGGATTTTCATTGATCTATCGAATTGAAGATATATATAACCCTACTATCATATCATATCATATCATATATCTACAGCCGGAAACAGGCCTTTTCGGCCCTCCAAGTCCGTGCCGCCCAGTGATCCCCGTACATTAACACTATCCTACACCCACTAGGGACAATTTTTACATTTACCCAGCCAATTAACCTACATACCTGTACGTCTTTGGAGTGTGGGAGGAAACCGAAGATCTCGGAGAAAACCCACGCAGGTCACGGGGAGAACGTACAAACTCCTTACAGTGCAGCACCCGTAGTCAGGATCGAACCTGTGTCTCCGGCGCTGCATTCGCTGTAAAGCAGCAACTCTACCGCTGCGCTACCGTGCCGCCCAGATACTATAGCTACTATCGCTGTTTTCGGTAATTTGTTTTGTGTTTGATTTTCATGAACGTGCTCATGCTGTGAGTTATTCCGTGAAGTACTCCGGCGCTGCCGACGTTAAACAAACATTTTTTTCCTGTTTCAATAATTAACTTGTTTAACTTGGTCAGATATCCATTTTCCTTCTGTAACTGCCGCAGTGTGCACGCCATACCCGTTGTTTATCCTGGCCTGTGTCACTCTCTGTAAATCCTCGCCACCGCGCCACAGTCACTACTACCGATGTCGCACAGTTCCGGAGACGTAGGTTCCATCTCTACCTCCCGGGCCACACGTGCAATGTTTCATCGTTCGTCCTCCGACTCCGCGCAAGCTGCGCTCGTCTTTCCTCCCACATGCAATCGACCTGCCTAATAATGTCACTACTATCACTACTGTTTATGGGATTTAAGGCAGCTGGATGCTACAGTGTGGAGGGCAGTTGATAAGAATGTGGGCGGAATTAAAAGCTGTGACCGTAATGTCCATTGGTGTTTGATGAGTTACGTGGGCACCGCGATACAAACGCTGAAGTGTCTGAACTGTCGGGTCATTTGGTCAACGCATCCAAGTTTGAAAATCTTCTAATCGGACAACGTTCCTCAGATACATTTGTGCAGGTCTTGTGACAGTAATGTATCTTATCTCCTTCACAGGGAACCTATTGGCGATCGTGATACTCTGTCGAGGTAAATGCGGTCTCTCCAAATGCATCACACGCTACCTGGTGGCCATGGCAGCGTCTGATCTCCTGGTCGGCATCACTGATCCGTTTCTACGTAAGACTATTCTAATTTACTTCCCCTATTCTTTTCTGAACATTACTCCCGTGTGCATGACTGTCACATTCCTGGTCTTTGCAACCATCGCGGTCTCTGTCTGGCTGACGGTAGCCTTCACATTCGATCGGTTTGTGGCCATTTGTTGTGAGATGCTGAAAATAAAATATTGTACCGAGAGAACGGCGGCTGTGGTTATCGGGGCAGTGATAGTGCTGGGCTGTTTGGAGAATATCCCCTGGTGTTTTACGGTGGAGCCTGGCTTCGAATTTGATAATCTTCCCCGGCTGTGCTTCCCTAAACCCACCTTCTATACGTCGTCTGCATGGGCCGCATATGATGTCACACACCGCGTTCTCACCCCTTGTCTCCCGTTCTTTCTGATTCTTTTGCTCAATGTGCTGACGGTCAGGCGGATTGTAGCGGCCAGCAGCGTCCGCAGGGGTCTCCGGGGCCGCAGCAACGGAGAGAATGACAAGGACCCGGAGATGGAAAACCGCAGGAAAGCCATTGTTTAACTCTTTAGTGTCACGGGCACTTTCATATTGCTGTGGGCAACACAAGCTGGCTTTTACATCTTTACGGGTATTGCGAAGATCGGATATGACGGCCCCCCCACTGGTTATTACTATATCACAGATGTCACGGCGACGTTTTTACAGCTTCTCAGTACCTGTACCAACACGTGTATACACGTGGTGACCCAGAGTAAATTCAGACAGGAGCTGATGAACGCGGTGAAATTCCCACTGAGGGTAATTCGTGCACTTGTTCGCTCATAAGGACATGCTACACACACAAACAAAAGCAACCTTTTTGACCATCAATGCACGCCGACAATCTATCACCCATTTTCACTTATTTCTGTTTGTTAATCGTACTCCGTTAAACTGCCCAAAATTTTAAAACGCAAAACTTACACGCTGAGGACAAGTTACGGAATACCTGCGGAATTCAGAGTCAGACAGGACGGAATCTGGCCCTGGGGCTCAGCTCTTTCAAGCTCCATCGACGTGAGTCACATTTGCCTGCGATTGCCCATCATTCATCATAATCATTCGTATTCATGCACCCTGTCAACGTGTATTTTAAAGTGTTGAAAAATAACCTGCAGACGCTGTTTTAAATCGAAGGGAGACACAAAATGCTGTAACTCAGCGGATCAGGCAGCATCTCTGGAGTGAAGGGATGGGTGTCATCACCAAATTGATGCAAATGTTAATTTACCCTTTCTCATGAACTTGAGTTTGATATGATTGCATTTATGTATTCTTTAACTGTTTTGTTTCAATAACATTAAAAAAACCAAAGCTTTTTGGTTTAGCGCGGCACACGCAAAAACCCCCATAAATCTGCATTCTGCCTTATGGTTTGTTTATTTTGCACTGACCGGTGCATTTGTACATAGAATATGGAAATGCACAGCGCAGGAAAAGGCATTTCGGCCCATAATTTCTAGGCCGAACATGATGTCGAGAGAAATTTATGTAATCTGCTTACGCGTGATCCAAATCCCGCAAGTCTTTGTTTGTCCACGTGCCGATACAAATGCCTCATAAAAGCCATGATACCACCAACCTCCCCCACCGTCTACACTAGAAGAGCGTTTCAGGCACCCGACACTCTAGTTAAATAAAACACGTGACCCCGACAGCTCAATTGAACTTTAGTTTGTTTCTTAAAACTGTGCCTTCTAGTCTTTGCATGTTCACCAATTTTGCTGACGCGGTACTGCCACTCTCCGGCTTGGGACCCTGGACCCGGCGTAATCCACACCCCTGTGCCAGGGCGCCGTCAATGTTTAGTCCAGGTTGTTTGATCCACACTCCGATATCTGTGTAATCCACGCCCCATCCCGGGACCCAGAACACTGGGCTCCAGGACCATATGTAATCAAACATGGACACAAAATGCTGGAGTAACTCAGCGGGACAAGCAGCATCTCTACAGAGAAAGAATGGGTGACGTTTCGGGTCGAGACCCTTCCACCGCCATTCAATATGATCGTGGGTGATCATCCACAATCAATGTATCGTTCTAAATTTCCCCCAGTCCACCGGGTTGCTGCTTCCTCTCTAAAATGGATATATCTTTACGTTGGGTTAAGTACGATCCTTATTGCGGAGGGGAGAGGAGGGTGCTCCCCACGGCGGGGGAGGGTGGGGAGATGAGGGTTGGGGAGGGGAGAGGAGAGGAGGGAGCGCCGCACTGCGAGAGGGGAGCATAGGGGAGAGGTGGGAGCGCCGCACTGCGGGAGGCAAGGGTAGAGGAGCGACAAAGGAAGTGAGGGGAAATTCACATGATATCTCTCTCCAACCCTTGCTCTCTCTTTCCGTCTACCTCCCCCCTCTGCCCCATTTCAACCACTCTCTCTCCCGTCTCTCTCTACCTCCCTTTCGCTCCTCTTCACTCTCCCCCTCACCTCTCTGCCCCCTTTCTCTTTCCACCTCCCTCCCCCTATCACCCTCTCTCCATCCCCCTCTCTTTCCCTGCTCCCCCCATTTGTCTCCCCCTCACTCGCAGAATCTCTCTCTCACCGTCTCTCTCTTCCCCAACCCCTCGCACATTTATCTCACACATTCTCCCTCTCCACCTCCCAATGAAAAAAATCCCTCGCTCCCCTCCCCTCCCCTCCCCTCCCCGCCCCTCCGCTCCACTCCCCCTCTCGGTCTCCCCTCTCCTCCACCCTTCCCCTACCCCTCCCTCTCTCCTCCCCTCCCTCCCCCTCCCTCCTCCCTTCCCTCCCTCCTCCTCCCTCCCTTCATTCCTCCTCTCCTCACTTCCTCCCCTCCCATCCCCCTCCCCAACCCCCCTGACACTTTCTCCCACTCCCTCCCTCCATCCCTCCTCCCACTCCCTCACCCCTCCATCCCCACTCTCTCCTCCCCTACCCCCTCTACTACCCCTCCACTCCACCTTCCCCTCTCCTTCCCCTCCCCCCACTCCATCCCATTCAACCCCACTTCTCGCCTCCCTCCATCCCTCCCTCCCTCCCTCCTCCCTCAATCCCGAGGAGATAGATTTAAACATTAAATTGTGAATAACCTTAAAAATATAACACCGATTTCAATGAAACTTCTTCTATTAGCACGAAAGGGAGGATGGTGAGTAAGGTGGGCCTAAAGTTGTCGCGCTATCGTGCACCGTTTTGGCTGTAGTTCAGGTACAAACAAACAAACGAAAATTTTAGTGTATCGATATTAATGAACTGGATGATGGAATTAGAAGTAACACGAGCAAGTTTGCAGATGACACAAAGCTGGGTGGCAGTATGAACTGCGAAAAGGAGGTTAGGAGGTTGCAGGGTGACTTGGACAGGTTGAGTGAGTGGGCAGATACATAGCATATGCAGTATAATGTAGGTAAATTTGAGGTTACAACAAGGAGGCAGATTATTATCTCAAATGGTGTCAGATTAAATAAAGAGGAAGTGCAACGAGACATGGGTGTCCTTGTACACCAGTCACTGAAAGTAAGCGTGCAGGTACAGCAGCCAGTGAAGAAAGCTAATAACATGTTGGCCTTCATAACGAAAAGATTTGAGTATAGGAGTAAAGAGGTCCTTCTGCAGTAGTAGAGGAGCCTGGTTAGACCACATCCAGAGTATTGTGTGCAGTTTTGCTTTCCTAAGTTGAGAAAGGACATCCTTGCTATTGAGGCAGTGCAGCGAAGGTTCACCAGGTTGATCCCCGGGATAGGGGGCCTGTTATCCGAGGAAAGATTGGAAAGAGTGGGCTTTAATTCACTGGAGTTTAGAAGGATAAGATGGCATCTTAGAGAGACACATAAAATTATCTAAGGACTGGCAAGGTTGATGCAGGAAAAAATGTTCCCAATGTTAGGGGAGTCCAGAACCAGGAGCCAGTCTAAGAATAAAGGGGAGGCCATTTAAGACTGAGGTGATAATATACTTTTTCACCCAGAGGGTTGCGAATTTGTGCAATTCCCTACCACAGACGGTAGTGTAGGCCAATTCCCTGGATATATTTAAAATAAAGTAAGTTCGAGCCCGCGGGGGCAGCGGAATCAAAGGAGCTATGAGAGAGAGGCGAGTGTTACCGAACTTCTAAATTCATTGAGGTGAAACACTCTCCAAGACAGACGTAAAGCCCACCGTTTGACCTGTTTTTACAAAATGTTAAATGGTCAGCTCGACTTTGATTACCACATATGCAACAAACCCAAAGCTATCAGGAGTAGACGAGGGCGTTCGAATCATTTGAGATATTAGCTATCAAGACAGATGTGTACAGCAATTCATTCTTCCCTCGCACAATTAAAGCATGGAACAGTCTTCACCTTACTATAGGTATTCGAGGAGACGTAACTCAATTTAAGGCATCTCTTCTCCAAGAATCCCTTCTTGCTTAAGTCCTTACTCTGCCGCCTCCAGTTAAATTCCATTTGGAATATTTTGGAGGACCAAGACCCAGGGACCAAGATACGGCAGGCACGGGTTACTAATTGTGGATGATCAGCCATGATCATAATGAATTGCGGCGCTGGCTCGAAAGGCCAAATTACCTCCTTCTCTAACTATTTTCCATGTTTCTATCATGTCAAATATAAAACAGCAGCAAGACAAACTTCTTCTTTGGTATGTCGACTGGAACAATCAAACGTGGCAATTGGTGCTTCGGAGTACCGTAGTTGACGCTTTGTTGTAAATTTTGTCAGTTCGGTATGACTACCCACGGTGGACGACGAGGACGTAAAGCAGCTGCCACCCCATCAAGACAATGAGATCATGTCACAAATTATCCAGACCCAACACTGACCACACTGATAATGTCACTGCTTATCCAGCCCGATAACTGACCATACTGATAATGTCACTGCTTATCCAGTCCGATAACTGACCACACCGATAATGAAATTGTTTATCCAGACCCATCACGGATCACACGGATAATGTAACACAAATGGACATCATTCGATGATCCATATCCACTACCAGGACATCTCACAAAACAACCAGTTACCCAGTTCCGTCGCACACTGCCCAGGTATATTTTAACCAGTGACATATTTCTCTCATGCGAACTCACAGCAGATGAATGGACATGTCTGTACCTTACATAACCATGGATAATCATGGAACAGAATTGCTGTAATTTTAATGTGAAATGTGCGCATAATCCCCTTTGTCTTGATGTGAATCGGTTCTACGATGCCAGGACAGGGATCCATAGACAAGTGAGGAATATCTAACCGGACTGTGTGTGCACTAAACCTTCCGATAATTCAGCTTTTTGCCCCGGTTCCAGCTCATCCCTGCTGACAACTCTGGACTAACTGGTGGTTGAACTTCCTATCTGCATCTGATACTGAACTCACATGCACTACTCCTGTATATCCAAATAAAGAAATAAATCATAATTTAACTGATGCTTCAAATACCCACCACCCCTCAGTTGCATTTGAAATATCTGTGAGATTATTTAGAGTTGTTCTGGCCACCGTCTCATGGAAATAATTTCCCATCGCCAGAGGCAGCTCAGAACAGATTCACCACGGTGTTATCTGGAATGGACAGCATTAGTCAGAAGACAGATACGATCGGGTGGGTTTGGTTTCATTGGAGCACAGAATGCAGAGGGGTGACCTCAATGAGCGTGACAAAAATATGACAATTATAGCGAGCGTTGATGGTCACAGTTATTTCACAGGGTAGGGGAGAGTAAACCCAGAGAAGATACGTTTAACAGAGAGGGATAGAACTTAGAAAATTCTATGTAGCAATATTTGCTAAAAGTGGTGCAATCTTTTCATAGGAGGAGATGGGTTCAGGTACAATGAAAGGGCTTAAACAGCATCTGGACAGGTGACTGCCTCATAGGAATGGAGCGATATGAGACAAATAAAAGTAGCTGATATTAACGTAAATTGGTATCTCCGTCCGGCCGAAGGGCCTGTTTCCATGCTGTTTCCATTACCATTTGCCACAACATTGAAATCACCGGTTCTGTATTCTCTAATGTGCTCTGTCATCGGCTTCCCCAGTTGTAGCAACACAGACACATCACTGACCGCACAACAGCGGCGATACTCTATTGGGTGGTGGTGACACTAAAACCGTCGGCGCATCGGTAATCTACGTCGCAAGTGTCCAACAGGTGCTTCACTCAAACTAAACTCTCGCCTGGAAATCCGAGGAATTGAACATCAATACGTGTTCAACTTTCTCAAAGATGCAGATTAAACAAAAATATATCAAACTGCCTGTCCCATATTTGGGTGATTTTAATATGTCCTTGATCATTGAAGTGTTTCCTTCAGTTTCTATGTGTACCAGATATACACAGCAAGAGGGAAATGCTCTTTTGAATTAATTGATAAATTAAGTAAACGTCCAGGTGCAGCAGGTAGTGAAGAAAGCTAATGGCATGTTGGCCTTCATAACGAGAAGATTTGAGTACAGGAGCAGAGATGCCGTCCATAGTTGTATAGGGCCCAGGTGAGACCACATCTGGAGTATTGTGTGCCGTTTTGGTCTCCTAATTTGAGGAAGGATGTCCTTGCTATTGAGGCAGTGAAGCGTAGCTTCACGAGGTTAATTCCTGGGATTGAGGGACTGCATAGGAGGAAATATTGGAAAGACTACGCTTGTATTCACTGGAGTCTAGCAGGTTGAGGGAGGGGGGGTCTCATAGAGACGTATAAAATTTCAAAAAGGACTAGAAAAATGGTCCCAATGTTGGGGGAGTCAAGAACCAGGGGACACAGTCCAAGAATAAAGGGGAGGCCTTTTAAAACTGAGGTGACATGAAACCTTTTCACCGAGAGAGTTGTGAATTTGTGGAAGTCTTTGCCACAGAAGGCAGTAGAGACCAATTCACTAGATGAATTTAAAAAAAAAGTTAGATAGAGCTCTAGTGGCGAATGGAATCAAGGGATATGGGGAGAAGGCAGGCACAGGTTACTGATTGTAAATGACCAGCCATGATCTCAATGAATGGCGGTGCTGGCTCGAAGGACCAATGGCCTCCTCCTGCACCTATTTTCTATTTTTATTTGTTTCTATTACAGTCTGAGTGCGTGAAAGCTCTACCTAAACCGCTGTGCTCAGCCCAGACGGATGAGTTGGTCATTTACTCTGAGACTGACATTGCTGCCTGAATGTACATCTAACTATCGACTGGTCTGAAGTCGTTCACTACAAAATAAACTGCAGATTGAACAGAGCCTAGCCCTGTGTTCACCGGCTGGAACTAATATTCCCCACTGGGCGAAGGTTTCGTCACAGATACTCAACTCCCGCTTTCTCAGATGTGAATCTGCGCTTTATTTTTTCTGCTTTTTTGTATTATTCTTTCCATCGTATACCGGAGGGATGTAATTACTCACACTAAACAGTGTTACTTAAGCTGCAAATAACAAATTAATGCATCTTCAGCTGTCGGGTTTACCAACGTGGATGTGGCAGCAAGATGGATTTCATGCTCATTACAGATGAGATTGATCGCAGATACTGAAACCGTGTTAAACCGTTAGAGTCCAACATCTACAATAATGCAAAACAAAGACTCGTTATCCACATGAGATTAATTATCGACACTGAAGCTGCGTTATACCTTTCGAGTCCAACATTCGAAATAAAAAGAAAGGATCAAATGTAAGAAAGAGCATTCAAGATTTAATGTGATCATGTCACTATTTATCCAAACCTATTACTGACTACACTGATAATGTCACAGCTTATCCAGACCCATCACTGACCACACTGATGATGCCACTGCTTATCCAGACCCATCATTGACCACACTGATAATGTCACTGTTAACCCAGACCCATCACTGATCACACTGATAATGTCACTGCTATTCCAGACACATCACCGACAACACTGCTAATTTCACTGCTTAACCAGACGCATCACTGACCACACTGATAATGTCACCACTTATCCAGACCCATAACAAACCACACTGATAATGCCACTGCCTATCCAGACCCATCACCGACCACACTGATAATGTCACTGCTATTCCCGACCCATCACTGACCACACTGATAATGTCACTCTTTATCCAGACCCATCACTGACCACTCTAATAATGTCACTGCTGATCCAGACCCATCACTGACCACACTGATATTGTCACTCTTTATCCAGACCCATAACTAACCACACTGATAATGCCACTGCATCTCCAGACCTATCACTGACAACTCTGACAATGTCATTCTTTATCCAGACCTTTACTGTCCACACTGACATCACACACAGGCCCACATCCATTCCCAGGACACCTCACACAACAACCAGTTCCCCATTCTATCGCACACTGCTCAGATGTATTATCACCGGTGACACCAATGACAACATTGACGTCGTGCTGAGCCACGATAGATGACTAGACATGTTTGAAGCTTACCTGCCGGTGGGTAACCATTGAGCAGCAAGATGGAGTTCCTGCTCATTACAGATGAGATTAATTACAGATACTGAACCCGTGTTAAACCGTTAGGGTCCAACATCTGCAATAATGTAAAGCAAAGGCTTGTCATCCAGTTTGGTATCAAATATGTTATGGGACCATCACAACCTGTTGCATCTTGACAGCATAATGACCCATAGACTAAGGGAAGGTCCTGAGCCACCTCCATCTTTCCCGGTGATGGGGTATCTGCTGCTGGAGCTGACCAAAGTGCTGTCGATTTTCTCCACCAGAGGTGCCATCAGCTGATAAAGTGGCTGTACTCGCCGTACTCGAGCAGATCCATGTGACATCGAAACGAGAACAAAGCTAGTATTCCAAAATAGTGATTCCCCTCCAGACCCATCACTGAACACACTGGTGTCACCGGTGATAATACATCTGAGCAGTGTGCGATAGAATAGGGAACTGGTTGTTGTGTGTGGTGTCCTATGAATGGGTGTGGGCCTGTGTGTGATGTTAGTGTGGACAGTAAAGGTCTGGATAAGCAGTGACATTGTCAATGTGGTCAGTGATAGGTCTGGAGAGGCAGTGGCATTATCAGTGTGGTCAGTGATGGGTCTGGATCAGCAGTGACATTATCAGTGGGGTCAGTGATGGTTCTGGATAAAGAGTGACATTATCAGCGTGGTCAGTGCGGTCAATCTCACTGCATACCAGACCAATCACTGACCACATTACTAATGTTACTGCTCATAAAACATCGACCACACCGATAATGTCACTGCTTATCCAGACCGATTACTGACCAAACTGATAATGTCACTGCTTATCCAGACCCATCCCTGACCACACTGATAATGTCACTGGTTATGCAGACCGATTACTGACCACACTGATAATGTCACTGCTTATCCAGACCCATCACTGACCACACTGATAATGTCACTGCTTACCCACACCCATCACGGTCCAAGCTGACATTGTTCGTCGTAAGAAACTGCAGATGCTGGTTGACACCTAAGAGAGACACAAAATACTGGGTTATCTCAGCGGGACAGGCAACATCTCCGGAGCGTAGGAGTGGGTGACGCTTCGGGTCGGGACCCTTCTTCAGACTGAAAATCGAGACCATCACTGTGGACACTGAAAATGTCAACGTTGAATTGAGTTGAGTTTATCGTCGTCTGTAGCAAGTTACAGTGAACAGCGTTGGTTGCGTGCTAACCAGTCACCAGTATGCGAATTCAATCGAGCCATCCACAGTGTACAACACATGATAAAGGGGTGCATTGCTGAGCTATATATATTTCCCCGTAATCGCATGGTACTAACACCCTCTAATACAGTAGCATCCACGTGAACCTCTCCTTCACCCACACCAAAGGCTCTGTATTCTTCCTGTAATTGGGCGGCGCAAACTACACACAAAAGACCGGGTGGCGCCCGCAATGGCCGGCTCACCAACAGTCTGTCCCGCCCCTTCCTTCTTTGTTGTTGTTTTGTATGTGTTAAATGTATGTTTTCGTGTTCTTTAGCCGGTTTTATGTGTGCGGTGACTATAGACAATAGATAAAAGGAACAGGAGTAGGCCATTCGGCCCTTCGACCCAGCACCGCCATTCAATGTGATCATGGCTGATCATCCACAATCAGTACCCCGTTCCCGACCTCTCCCCATACCCCCTGACTCCGCTATCATTAAGGGCTCCATCTAACTCTCTCTTAAAAACATCCAGAAAATTGGCCTCCACTGCCTTCTGTGGCAGAGAATCCCACAGATTTACAACTCTGAGTGAAATTGTTTTTCCTCATCTCCGTTCTAAATGCCTACTCCTTATTCTTAAACTATAGCTGCTGGTTCTGGACTCCCCCAGCATTGGTAACATGTTTCCTGCCTCCATCGTGTCCAATAACTTAATAATCTTGTATGTTTCCATAAGATCCCCTCTCATCCATCTGAATTCCAGGGATACAAACCCAGTCGCACCAGTCTTTTAACGTACGACAGTCCCGCCACCCCGGGAATTAACCTATCTAACCTCCGCTGCACTACGTCAATAGCAAGGGGGGAGGGTGTTGTTTGGGGAAAACTTATCTTAATCTTTTACATTGACGGAGATGCAATGTTTTAGCCGTGTCGCATCTGCGTCCGCACTGTACCTGACATGGCAAAGATGGCGGCCTCTGCTGGACACCCAATTCGGGAGCTGCAACCGCGGGAGCCTGCGGACTTACCATCGTGGAACTGGCGGTCCCTGTCCGGGACCGACCTTGGAGCTCCAACCGCGGGCGCCTGCGGACTTTGATATCGTGGACGTCGCGGTGTCTGGTTAGAGACTAACTTCTGGAGCTCAAGGCCGCAGGAACTTCGACCGCCACGACGCGGGAGCTTCGGCCGCCCCGAAGCGGGAAATTCAATCACCGGGTGCAGGAGCTTCGATCTGCGACTGCGGATGGTTCGACTGCCCCGACCGCGGGAGAGTAAAGAGGAAGTAGATTAGAGTTTGTTGCCTTCAATCACAGTGAGGACAGTGAAATCCGCTGTGGTGGATCTCCCGTGTCCGCGCCGACCAGCGATCGCAGCACATTGACACTATCCTATACCCATTAGGGACAATTTTTACATTTACCAAACCAATTAAGCTACAAACCTGCACGTCTTTGGAGTGGAATGAAACCGAAGATCTCGGAGAAAACCCACACAGATCACAGGGAGATCTGGTATTTCCATGCTCGAGTTTGGTTTCAGGTCAGTGAAGCACCTGTTGGACACTTGCGAGATAGATTACCGATGCGCCTACGGTTTTAGTGACACCACCACCCAATACAGTATCGCCACTGTTGTGCGGTCAGTGATCTGACTGTGTTGCTACAACTGGGTAAACCGATGACAGAGCACATTACAGAATACAGAACCAGTGATTTCAGCTATGTGTCACATGGGCATGGTAACAGCATGGAAACAGGCCCTTCTGCCCGACGGAGATGCCAATTTTCGTTAATATCAGCTACTTTTCTTTATCCCATATCGCTCCATTACTGTCCAGCACCTGTCCAGATGCTGTTTAGGCCCTGGCCCCGTTTAATCCTATGGAAAGATTGCAACGCTTTTAGCGTGGAAATATTACCCCATAGAATTCCTTGAATTCTTTCCCTCTCTTTTAAACGTATCTTCTCTGGGTTTAGTGTCCCCCACCATGTGAAATAACTGTGACCATCACCGTTCCCTATAATTATATAACTCTCAATGAGGTCACCCCTCTGAATTCAGTCCTCCAATTAAACCAAACCCACCCGCCTGAATCTGTCTTCTGACTGACGCTGTCCATTCCAGATAGCACCGTGGTGAATATGTTCTGCCCTGCCTCAGGCTATGGGACATAATTTGCAAGAGATGGTGGCCAGAACGAATCAAAATAATCTCACAGATATTTTAACTGCAACTGAAGAGTGGTGGGTATTTGGAGCATCATTTAAATTATGATTTATTTCTTTATTTGGATGTTCAGGAGTGGTGTATGTGAGTTCAGTATCAGACGCAGACAGGAAGTCACGCAGACAGGAAGTTCAACCACCAGTTAGCCAGAGTTGTCAGCGGTGACGAGCAAAAAGCTGAATGGACGGGAGGTTAAGTGCACAAACAGTGCGATTAGATATTCCTTACATGGATACCTGTTCTGGGATCGTAGAACAGATTCACATCAAGACAAACTAGATTAAGCGCACAATTAACATTATAAGTATACCAATACAGTTCAATGGTTGTCCATGGTTAGGTAACGTACAAACATGTCCATTCATCTGCTGGGAGTTCGCATGAGAGAAATGTGTCACTGGTTAAAATATACCTGGGCAGTGTGCGACGGAACTGGGTAACTAGTTGTTTTGTGAGATGTCCTGGCAATGAGTGTGGATCATCGAACGAAGTCCATTTAAGTTGCATTACCAGTGTGATCGGTGATGGGTGTAGATAAGCAGTTTCATTATCAGTGTGGTCTGTGATGGGCCCGTATAAGCAGCTTCATTATCAGTGTTGTCAGTGATATGTCTGGATTAGCAGTTTCATTATCAGTGTAGTCAGTGATGGGTCTGGATAAGCAGTTCCGTGACCAGTGTGATCAGTGATGGGACTGGATAAGCATTGGCATTATCAGCGTGGTCAGTTATCGGACTGGATAACCAGTGGCATTATCAGTGTCGTCAATGAAGGGTCTGGATAAGCTTTGACATAATCAGTCTGGTAAGTGAAGGGTCTAGATAAGCTGTGACATTATCAATGTAGTCAGTGTGATCAGTGATGGGTCTGGATAAGCAGTGGCATTATCAGTGTAGTCAGTGAAGGGTCTGGATAAGCAGTGACATTATCAGTGTGATCAGTGATGGGTCTGGATAAGCAGTGGCATTATCAGCGTGATCAGTGATGGGTCTGGATAAGCAGTGGCATTATCAGTGTGATCAGTGATAGGTCTGGATAAGCAGTGTCATTATCATTGTGGTCAGTGATGGGTCTGGATAAGCAGTGGCATTATCAGTGTGGTCAGTGATAGGTCTGGATAAGCTGTAACATTATCAGTGTGGTCAGTTATCGGACTGGATAACCAGTGGCATTAATGAAGGGTCTGCATAAGCTTTGACATTATCAATCTGGTAAGTGAAGGGTCTGGATAAGCTGTGACGTTATCAATGTAGTCAGTGTGATCAGTGATGGGTCTGGATAAGCTGTGACATTATCAGTGTAGTCAGTGAAGTGTCTGGATAAACAGTGACATTAAAAGTGTCGTCAGTGATGGGTCTGGATAAGCAGTGGCATTATCAGTGTGATCAGTGATGGGTCTGTATAAGCAGTGACATTATCAGTCTGGTAAGTGAAGGGGTCTGGATAAGCTGTGACATTATCAGTGTAGTCAGTGAAGGGTCTGGATAAGCTGTGACATTATCAGTGTAGTCAGTGTTATCAGTGGTGGGTCTGGATACACAGTGACATGATCTCATTGTCTTGCTGCTGTTTTACATTTGACATGATATAACGTGAAAACATGGAAAACAGGAGCAGAAGGATGCCATTGGGCCTTTCGAGCCAGCACCGCCATTCAATGTGATCATGGCTGATCATCCACAATCTGTAACCCGTGCCTGCCTTCTCCCCATATCCCTTGATTCCACTAGTCTCTTGAGCTCTATCTATCTATCTCTCGTATAAATTCATTCGCTGAATTGGCCTCCACTGCCTTCTGTGGCAGAGAATTCCACAATTTCACAACTCTGAGTGAAAAGGTTTCTTCGCACGTCAGTTTTAAATGGCCTCCCCTTTATTCTGAGACTGTGGCCCCTGGATCTGGACTCACCTAACATTGGGAACATTTTTCCTGCATCTAGCTTGCCGGTCTTTTTACATTTTTATACGTCTCTATTTATCTATATTATACTGCATCTGCCATGCATCTGCCCACTCACTCAACCTGTCGAAGTCACCATGCACCATGCAACCTCCTAATATCCTCTTCGTAGTCCATACTGCCACTCAGCTTTCTATCATCTGCAAACCTGCTGACGTTACATCTAATCCCACCATCCAAATATCTATATAGTAAAACTCTCCTTTGTTCCTGAACTACAGTCAAAACGGTATAGGATAGCGCGACAATTGTCGGCCCACCTTGCACACCGTCGTCCATTTGGTGCTAATGGAAGTTTCATTGAAATCGGTGTTATATATTTAAAGTTATTCACATTTTAATGTTTAAATCTATCCCCTAGGAAGGGAGGGAGGAGGGAGAGAGGGATGGAGGGAGGTAAGATAAGGGGAGATGAGGGGGATTGAGTGGGGAGGGCAAGGGGAGGGGAAGGGGGAGGGTAGGAGGATGGGGGGGAACGGGAGGGGTGAGGGGAGGAGGGGATGGTGATTGAGGGGTGAGGGAGGGGGGAGGGATGGAGGGAGGGAAGGGAAGAGGGGGTGAGGGGGGATTGGGGGAGGGGAGTGGGGAGGGGAGAAAGGAAGGAGGTGAGGACGGGAGGAGGGGAGGAGGGAGGGAGGAGGAGGGTGGGAGGGGAGGAAGAAGGGGAGGGAGCGGTAGGAGAGAGGGAAGGGATAGGGGAAGGGTGAGGGGAGGGGGTGGGGAGGGGCTAGGTTAGGGGAGGGACGGAGGGGGGATGGGAGTGGTGGGAGAGATTTTTCATTGGGAGGTGGAGAGGGAGAATGGGTGAGATAAATGTGCGAGGGGGAAGAGAGAGAGACGGTGAGAGAGAGATTGTGAGAGTGCGGGGGGGGGGTGGGGGGAGGCAAATGGCGGGCAGGGAGATGGGCTTGGAGAGGGTGATAGTGAAGAGACGGGAAAGATAGGGGAGAGAGGGCGAAGTGGGGGGTGCGGTAGGGGGAGAGAGGTGGAGAGAGAGAGGGGGCAGAGAGGTAAGGGTGGGGAGAATGAAGAGGAGCGAAAGGGAGGTAGTGAAAGAGTGGTTGAGAGGGGACAGAGCGGGAGAGGTAGAGGGAGAGAGTGAGCAAGGGTGGGAGAGAGATATCATGTGATTTTCCCCTCACTTCCTTTGTCGCTCCTCTCCCACTTCCCTCCCGCAGTGCGGCGCTCCTTCCTCTGCCTTACCCTTCCCTCCCGCAATGCGACGCTCCCTCCTCTCTTCTCCCCTCCCCAACCCTCATCTCCCCTCCCTCCCCCTCCGTGGGGAGCACCCTCCTCTCTCCTCCGCAATAAGGATCGTACCCAACGTAAAGATATATCCATTTTAGAGAGGAAGCAGCAAACCGGAGGACTGGGGGAAATTTAGAACGAGACACTGATTGTGGATGATCAGCCACGATCGCATTGAATGGCGATGGAAGGGTCTCGACCCGAAACGTCACCCATTATTTCTCTGCAGAGATGCTGCCTGTCCCGCTGAGTTACTCCAGCATTTTGTGTCCATGTTTGATTAAATATGGTCCTGGAGCCCAGTGTTCAGTGTCCCGGGATGGCGCGTGGATTACACAGATATCGGAGTGTGGACCAAAGAAAACAACCTGGACTAAACAATGTCCGCGCCCTGGCACAGGGGTGTGGATTACGCCGGGTCCAGGGTCTCAAGCCGGAGAGTGGCAGTATCGCGTCAGCAATATTGATGAGCATGCAAAGACTAGAAGGCACAGCTTTAAGAAAAATACTAAAGTTCAATTGAGCTGTCTGGGGCACGTGTTTTATTTAACTAGAGGGTGTCGGGTGGCTGAAACGCTCTTCTAGTGTAGACGGTGGGGGATGTTGGTGGTATCGTGGCTTTTATGAGGCATTTGTATCGGCACGTGGACAAACAAAGACTTGTGGGATTTGGATCACGCGTAAGCAGATGACATCAATATATCTCGTCATCATGTTCGGCCTAGAAATTATGGGCCGAAATGCCTTTTCCCGCGCTGTACATTTCAATATTCTATGTACAAATGCATCGGTCCGTGCAACAACAACAAAAAACATAATGCAGAATGCAGATTTATAGTTTTTTTTTGCGTGTGCCGCGCTAAACCAAAAAGCTTTGGGGTTTTAAATGTTATTGAAACAAAACAGTTAAATAATACATAAATGCAATCATATCAAACTCAAGTTCATGAGAAAGGGCAAATGAGCATTTGCATCAATTTGGTGATGACAGCCATTCCTTCTCTCCAGAGATGCTGCCTGACCCGCAGAGTTACTCCGGCATTTTGTGTCTACCTTCGATTTAAAACAGCATCTGCAGGGTTTTTCAACACATTAAAATATACGTGGACGGGGTGCATGAATATGAATGATTATGATGAATGATGGGCAATCGCAGGCAAATGGGACTCACGTCGATGGAGCATGGAAGAGCTGAGCCCCAGGATCAGATTCCCTGCTTTTGGACTCTGAATTCCGCAGGTATTCCGTAACTTGTCCTCAGCGTGTAAGTTTGCGTTTAAAAGTTTGGGCATTTTCGTAGTACGATTACCAAACTGAAGTAAGTGAAAATGAGTGATAGATTGTCGGCGTGGATCGATGGTCAAAGAGCTTATTTTTGTTTGTCGTTGTTGACATGCTTGTTAGCATGAGCGAACAAGTGCACGAATTATCCTCAGTGTGAATTTTACCGCGTTCATCAGCTCCTGTCTGAATTTTCTCTGGGTCACCACGTATATACACGTATTGGTGCAGGTACTGAGAAGCTGTAAAAACGTATCCGTGATCTTCGTGATATAGTAATAACCGGTGGGGGAGCCATCATATCCGATCTTCGCAATACCCGTAAAAATGATAAAGACAGCTTGTGTTGCCCACAGCAATATGAAAGTGCCCGTGATACTAAAGAGTAAAACAATGGATTTCCTGCGGTTCTCCATCTCCGGGTCCTTGTCATTCTCTCCGTTGCTGCGGCCCCTGAAACCCCTGCGGACTCTGCTGGCCGCTACAATCCGCCTGACCGTCAGCACATTGAGCAGAAGGATCAGAAAGAACGGGAGACATGGGGTTAGAACGCGGTGTGTGACATTATATGCTGCCCATGCAGACGACGTATAGAAGGTGGGTTTAGTGACGCACTCCCAGGGAAGATTATCAAATTCGTAGCCAGGATCTACCGTAAAAAAACTGGGGATATTCTCCAAACAGCCCAGCACAATCACTGCCCCGATAACCACAGCCGCCGTTCTCTCGGTACAATATTTTATTTTCAGCTTCTCACAACAAATGGCCACAAATCGATCGAAGGTGAAGGCAACCGTCAGCCAGACAGAGACCGCGGTGGTTGCAAAGACCAGGAATTCGACAGTCGTGCACACGGGAGTAATGTTCAGAAAAGAATACGGGAAGTAAATTGGAATAGTCTGACGTAGAAACGGATCAGTGATGCCGACCAGGAGATCAGACGCTGCCATGGCCACCAGGTAGCGAGTGATGCATTTGGAGAGACCGCATTTACCTCGACAGAGTATCACTATCGTCAACAAGTTCACTGTGAAGAAGAGAAGATACATTACTGTCACAAGACCTGCACAAATGTATCTGAGGAACATTGTCTAATTTGAAGGTTTTCAAACTTGGATGAGTTGACCAAATGACCCGACAGTTCAGACACTTCAGCGTTTGGATCGCGGTGTCCACGCAACTCATCAAACACCAATGGACATTACGCTCACAGTTTTAATTCCGCCCACATTCTTATCAACTGCCCTCCAGTTTGCAGCATCCATCCACACTCAGGCCCGTATACAGTAGTGAAAGAACCATTATAGGATAGTCAACTGCACGTGGGAGGAAAGACGAGGGCAGCCAGGAATAGCGCGGAGTCGGAAGACGACCGATGAAACATTGCACATGTGACCCGGGAGGTAGAGATTGAACCTGCGTCTCCGGAACTGTGCGACATCGGCAGTACAGACTGTGGCGCGGTGGCGAGGATGTACAGAGAGTGATGCATGACAGGATAAACAACTGGCATGACGTGCACACTGCGGCAGTTACAGAAGGAAAATGGACGTCTGACCAAACTAAACAAATTAATTATTGAAACAGGAAAAAAATGTTTGTTTAACGTCGGCAGCGCCGGAGTACTTCACGGAATAACTCACAGCATGTGCACGTACATGAAAATCAAAGACAAAACTAATTACCGAAAACAGCGACAGTCGCTATGGTAGGGTAATATATATCTTCAATTCGATAGATCAATGGATATCCCATAGCTGTGAGACACAATTAACTCCTGTGGCTCCGTCAGTCCGTCAGCGCCGCAGCTATGTGGCCCTGCCTTCTGGTGCGCACCGAGATATACAGAGCGATAGGTTTCCAGCGACATGAACTCATACCTGCTGATCGTCATTAGTGACGCTCACGAAACAAACACATTGCGCCACAGCCATTGACTGCACCATGGGAGATGGCAAGCAAACAACTTAACGATCGAGAAAAAAAAGCGGGTCGCTGAAAAGGGAGTCTGAATAACGGTCATTACCCGAAACGTCACCGATACACGTTCTCCAAGAATGCTGCCTGACCCTCTGTCACACCAGCACTTTGTGTATGTTTCACTGAAAATAGGAATTCACTCTTTCCAATAAATGGATGGTCCATGACACTGGGTTATTTCATTTAATGTTGGTCTGATTTCGATGAATATCACCAGTGATCCCATCTACCACTCCAGCTATCGTCCCCCCCCCCCCAAATAAATCATCATTCACGCCACGGCGTCCCTGATATTGCAAGACAGATACTGAGATATTCGTTTGAATTTCCATTCGACATTTCTTCCTGATATTTTTGACCACGAATAGTGGTGGTGATATAATGCTGCTTCTCCGCCTTGATAATCGCATCTGGTCCAACAGTCCCCGGTCCAGGCGTGCTTCTCACACACTCCCTTCCTACCATTAATCACAGTTCCACTGAATATCGACCCTGAGGGTCGACCCTGATAAAATATTACTTTCGAAGACAATAACAAGCATTCGCAATTGCTGGTTTATACCAAAGATAAACACAAAACATTGGAGTAGCTACGCGGGGCAATGTATATTTTATTATATTTTGTGTAATGGCAGTTTCTATACCATCTCAAAGTCCAACTTCGATAGCCATTACTGCTCGGGATGGAGTGGAGGTATAGCTGAAGCAAACACCGCACTGTGAGATAACAAAAACAAATCTTCCAAACGCTGTTTCTTGACTAATTGGTCTTTATTAAAGTAGCACAAATCAAAAGAGTAATTCATAACTTTTCGTTCTTATCAACTGTTTCTTCTGCAAACAATACAGTCGAGGTCGTGTAGTCGTGTGTTCGTGGTTGTGGTTGTGTTGTCGTATGGTTAAAAACTGTATTCTCTCCATCCTCCGAGACTAAACTGACCCCCAATCTCTGTGGCTCCGCTCGCCTCCTCAGATGGTGGCACTCCCCATTACGTATCAAATCACACCCACAAGCACGCAAAAAAACCCAGAAACTAGAAATATTAAACAAAGCCGTAATATAATGATAGTAACTAATTGAAGCGTAAATGGCTCCTGCACATCGGCCCCTAATTGTTCTCCGTATACAACGAAGCAATTACCAATAGATATTAAAAGGAGCTATAAAAGGTTACGAAGTTGCGAAAGCATGTGATTTCTTCCTCCATGCCCGATCTGTTCATGAAAATGACGTAACAGCAATGTTGAAATATGGAAGTTCTTCGAGAGAATAATAGGATGCTTAGCCTCTTCAGTCATCGCTAGTTTATTCAGGCGACCAGCTGGTCTCAGAAGTCCTTTATCGGTTCAAGCCTGTATACATGACTACTTCTTTGAACACCATGCTCACCAGATTGTAATGTTGATAGCTCTTCCTTGTATCCTTGTCATTGACAGAAAGAGATAACTGCATTTTCTGCCTTAAAAAGATCATCTGGCCATATGCACAGTCCCCGGTATGTCTTAAAGACTTGCATCTCTTTGTCAACCTTTCCCTTCTGCTTGTCAGGATCCGTTTCAAAGCTGCTCGTAGCATCCCGAGTTTCATTTCTCTTACGAGTCCACTGCAAAACCATAGTCTTTACTTTAAGAAATCAAGCTACCACAGCATTCAACTTATTCCATGATGAGAAACAGGTAATTAAATAGTTAGTTGAATCCATGGCTCCTTGATAAGGGCGTTCACTGAGATATCTTGCTTGATCACAGGATCATTAGCAGAGAGTTATGTTTCTAGTTTACAGAGGAACTCTGGCCCAATAATCCGTCTCTCACTGCTCCAGAATCGGCTTGCTGTTAATCCTCTCGAGGTTTAATCCACAGGATTTTCCTTGGTATTAACATACTTCCACTGATACATTAGTAGCATCCCTTACAAAAGAGATCCTGTTTGCTATAAATGTTAGGAAGCGTTTGTTTTGATTGTTGATGTACTTAAGCACTGTCATGCTATCAGTCCAGAAGGTAGATTCCTCCAGCTTAAGCTGCAGTTCTTTTTGCAGCAATATGTCAATTCTGACAGCTAAGACTGCGGCTGCAAGCTCCATTCTGGGAATCGTCATTTGCTTCATTGGTGCCACTCTGGCCTTTACCATTACAATGCAGCATGTACTTCATTGTTATCAGTTTCCAGTCTCAGGTATGAAACAGTACCGTAACCATTTTCACTTGCGTCAGAAAAAATGATGCAGCTGTGCAAATTTGATTCGACCAAAGTTTGTAGGTTTCATACACCAGGCCACTCTGAACTCCGAGATCTTGTCGAGATCTACTAACCACTCTGTCCATCGCTGAGAGAAGATTTTGCGTTGTACTCTCATCCCATTCAAATTTCTTCTTGCAGAGATCTTGCAAAATGTACTTGGCTGGTGGTATAAATGGTGCAAGAAATCCCAAAGGGTCGTATAGAGAACCAACCATGGACAGGATGCCCCGTCTGGTATATGGTGGTTCCTGAATCAAAATTTTGAACTTGAACACATTGTCTTTGTCCAAATCCAACTCCCGGGTCTCCTTGGCTCTGTTATCTAGTGGAATGGTTTCCAATACAGCACGGCTTTTGCTAATCCATTTCGATAACATGAATCCTCCCTTGTTGCAGAGGGAAGTCAGATGTTTTACCATTTGGATTGCTTCCTGTTCCGTCGTCATGGATTTTAACCAATCGTCCACATAGAAATTGCTCTTTCATGTGTTTGTCACTTCTTCTGGAAAGTGAGCTTCATTATCCTCGGCGGTTTTCCTCAAAGCGAAGTTTGTACAACTTGGTGATGACTGCGCCGGTATTCAACGAGATCTTGTGGTGCATCACCATCCGGCCACCATAGGAATCACAAGAAGTCGACGTGCTTTTCCGATACCTTGACCTGATGACACATTGCCTTGATATCCGCCATCAAAGCCACCGGGTCTTATCTGAATCCGATAAGAACTCCGATGATTGAGTTCGTTCGGTCTGGATCCTGCAGCAGGTGACAGTTAAGTGATTTTCCCTTGATAAGCGCAGCATAGTCGAAGATCACTCTTAAAGTTCCTTTCTTTGAATGATACCCCCATGGTGTGTCATTGGTTGCAAAAGTATATGACGTTGTGACTAAGCATATAAGAATGTGTGCGGTTTCGTGAGTATTTTAGATTTTTAAAATTTAGATTTAGAGATACAGCGCGGAAACAGACCCTTCGGCCCACCGATTCCGCGCCGCCCAACGATCCCCGCACATTAACACTATCCTACACATACTGGGGACAATTTTTACATTTACCCAGTCAATTAACCTACATACCTGTACGTCTTTGGAATGTGGGAGAAAACCGAAGGTCACGGGGAGAACGTACAAACTCCGTACAGACGGCGCCCATAGTCAGGATCGAATCTGGGTCTCCGGTGCTGCATTCGCTGTAAGGCAGCAACTCTACCGCTGCGCCACCGTGCCGCGTTGGAGAGTGTGTGAGCGAGTGTGAGCACGTGAATGTGTAAGTGCCTCCGTGAGTGAGTGTGCCCAAGGCACTGTGTGTGGATGTCCCAGTGTCCGTTAGTTTGAGCGCGGGGCAATGCGTAAAATAGATGTTTGTGCGTGTGAAATGTGTGTTTCCGTGCGTAAGGGTGGGTATTGTGTGAATTGTGTGAGCGTGTGAGATTGTGATTGCCTGTGAGGGTGCGTTTGAGTGGAATATGCGATGACACATTATGGGGAAGAACCTGTGGAGTGGCACGCTGTGGGAAAGGTTATGATGGAATGACACACTGTTGGGTGTACTGATGGAATGACGCACTGTGGTGTATTACTGATGGACTGACGCGCTGCGGGGTCGCACTGACGAATGGCAGACTGTGGGGTAGTACTAATGGAGTGACATACTGTTGGATAGTACTGATGGAGTGACGCACTGTGGGACAGTACTGATGGAGTGACACACTGAGGGGTAGTACTGATGGCGTGCCACTGTTGGTTGTTACGGATATAATGGCACACTGTGGGAAAATACTGATGGAATGCCACTGTGGGGTAGTACGAATGGAGTGACACACTGTGTGGTTGTACCGGTGGAGTAGCACACAATGCGGTGGTACTGATGGGGCGTACACTGTGGAATAGTACTTATGATTGACACTCTGTGGTATGTTGAGACTGAGGCGCTGTTCTAATGGAGTGGCACAATGTGGGGTAGTGCTGATAGACTGCCACACTGTTCGGTAGTAGTGATTGAGTGACGCACCGTGGGATAGTATTGATGGAGTGGCATTGTGGTTCAGTACTGATGGAGAGATACCTTGTTGTATGGTACTGATGGAGTACCACTCTGTGGGGTATTGCTGATGTCGTGACATACTGTGGGGTATTGCTGATTGAATGACACACCAGGTGCAGTACGGATGAAATGATACACAGTGGGCAGGTGCTCATAGAGTGATACGCTGTGGGGTTATTGTTGGGGTGCACACTGTGGAATAGTACGGATGGAATGACGCTGTGTCGCAGTACTGATTCAATGATGCGCTGTGGGGCAGTGCTAATCGAGTGACACACAGTGGTGTAGTATTTATGGATCAATACACAGTCGTGTGTTTCTCTTGGACTGACACACCGTGGGCTGGAACACCAATGGAATGACGCACTGTGGAGTATTACTGATGGACTGACGCACTCCGAGGTAGTACTGACCAATGCCACTGTGAGTGGTAGTGATGATGTGAAACAATGCGAGGTAGTACTAATGGAATAATACATTGTGGGATGGTACAAATGTAGAGACATACTCTGGTCTGTTCCTCATGGAATGACACACTGTGTGATAGTACAAATTGAGAGACACACTGAGGGGTAGTACTGATGGAGTGACACACTGTGTGGTAGTATTTATTGAGGGAAACACAATGGGATAGTACCAGTGTAGAGACACACCGTGGGGCAGTACTGATGGACTGACATACCGTGGGGTAGCACTGATGGAGTGACGCACCGTGTGGCAATACTGATGGATTGACACACCGCCGGATAGTACTGATGGACTGACACACCGTGGGGTAGTACTGATGGAGTGACGCGCCGTGGGTAATACTGATGCATTGACACGCCGTGGGGTAGCACCAATGTATTGATAATATTGCATGGTGGCTATTACTAATTGAGACACACGCTGAGAGATAGTAGTGATGGGGTGACACAATGTAAGGTAGTATTCATCGAGTGGCACACAATGAATCAGTACCGATGGAGTGATCCGCTGTGGGGTAGTACTGATGGAGAGACATACTGCAGGTAGTACTGACGAAGTGACATATTGTTTGGTAGTAGTGATGGAGTAACACACTATGGGGCAAACTAATTGAGTGACACATTGTGGAGTAGCACTGATAGAGTGACGCTCTGTAGGATAGTATTGACGGAGTGACACTGTGTTGCAATACTAATGGAATGAAACCTTGTTGTATGGTACTGGTGGAGTAACAAGCTAGGGGGAACTACTGATGGAATGACACACTTAAGGTAGTACTGACAGTGAGTAATACTGTGGGGTAGTACTGATGGAATTACATACTGTGGGTTTGTACTGATGGAGTGTCCCGCTTTGTGGTTGTACTGATGGAGTGACATTGTGTGGAGTAGTACTGATGCATTGACACACAATGGGGCAGTACTGCTGGAGTGACACACTGTGTGATGGCACTGATGGGGGGGACACACTGTGTAGTAGTACCGATGGAGTGACACACTGTGGGATAGTACTGATGGAGTGACTCACGACGAGGCAGTACTGATGGAGTGACACCCTGTGCGCTGGTACTGATGGAGGGACACTCAGTGGAGTAGTACTAATAAGATACGATACGATCCGATACCAAAAACCTTTATTCATCTCTGGAGGGAAATTGACACACTGTGGGGTAGTATTGATATAATGACACACTGTGCGGAAGTACCGAAATAATGACACTTTGGGCTAGATCCTATGGAATGGCACAGTGTGGGGTTGATCTGGTGTAATAGCCCACTGTGTTGTAGTATTGATAGAGAGAGACACACGATGGGTAGTACCAATGTAATAACATATTCTATGATATTACTGATGGAATGACACTCTTTGGGGTTGTACTAATGTAGTGGCACATTCCAAGGTAGTACTGATGGAGTGAGACTCTAGGGGGTGTTACTGATGGAGAGATACATTGTTGGCTAGTAATGATGGAATGACATGCTTCAGGTAGTACCGACGTAGAGAAACACAGTGGGGTAGTGCTGATCGAATGACGTACAGTGAGGTTGTATTGATGGACTGTCACGCTCAGGGGTTGTACTGATGGAGTGACATAGTTCGGTGTAGTACTGATGGAGTGACACACTGCGAAGTAGCACTGATTTAATGACACATTCTGGAGTAGTTCTGATGGAGGGACACACTTTGGGGTGGTACTGTTGTTATGATGACACACTGTGCGATAGTACTGATGGTGTGACACACGGTGGGATAGTACTGATGGAGTGATGCATGGTATGGTAGTATTGTTGGAGTGACACACTGTGAGGTGGTACTGATGGAGCGACACACTGTGGGTTGTACTGAAGGAGGGATAATATGTGAAGTCGTTCTGATCGACTGGCACATTATGGAGTTGTACTGATGGCGTGACAAACTGTGGGATAGAACTGATGGAATGAAACACTGTGGGGTAGTGCAGATGGACTGACAAACTGTGGGGTAGTGCAGATGGACCGACACATTGTGGGGTAGTTCTAATGGAATGACACACTGTGGGGTTGTACTGATGAGGTGGCACGGTGTGTGGTCGTACTGATTTAGTGACGCAGTTTGGGGTAGTACCGAAACAATGACACGTTGGGATAGTACCTATGGAATGACACACAGTGAGGTAGTCCTGATGCAATGTCACACTGTGTTGTAGTACCGATAGAGAGACACACTGTGGGTTAGTGCTCATGGAATGATACCTTCTAGAGTAGTGACACTCTTTGCTGTGGAGCTGATTCAACGGCACTCTGTTTGATAGTACTGATGGAGTGAAACACTGTTGGGGTGGTAGTGACGCAGGGACACACAGTGAGTCGCAGTTGATAGAGTGGCACTCTATGGGGCAGAACTAATGGAGTGACACATTGTGGAGTAGTGCTGATGGAGTGACACTCTGTGTGTTAGTACTACTGGGGTCCGCACTATGGGTGAGTACTGATTGAGTGACGCACCGTGGGATAGTATTGATGGAGTGACACTCGGGTGCAGTACTGATGGGTGATAACTTGTTGTATGGTACTGAACTAACTCGGTGCAGAGTACCATTGATGGATTTACATACTTAACGTAATACTGATGGAGTAATGCGGGATAGTACGGGAAGCGACAGTGACAAGGGACGTAAAGCGGTGGGCTGATCATTCAGAGGCCATGCTGCAAGATGCACTGAGCGATGTCGACTGGAATATGTCCCAAGCAAGTTCCAGGGACGTAAATGAGTTTGCGGAAGCGGATACGGACTTCGTTGCCACAATAGCCGATACCATCATCCCCACGGTAAGGGTCAGTATCTTCCCTAACCAAAAACCCTGGGTGGACAGGTCTATTTGCGTGGCCTTGAATGCTCGCACCGCTGCTTACAATTCTGGCCTGGCATCCGGCAACATGGACGACTACAAGGTAGAGTCCTACCGACTGCGAAGGGCAGTGAAGGATGCAAAAAGGAGATACCGGGACAAGATGGAGTCACAGATGGAGCAGCAGGACACCAGGCGCCTTTGGCAGGGGCTACGGACAATAACTAGCTACAGGTCCAGCACCCCCTCAACCGGAAGTGCCAGCTCCTCCTTAGCTGATGACCTGAACTCTTATAATGCACGGTTTGAGACGGGTAACACCACCAGCTCGCCGTCTAAAAACGGCACTGAAGGGGCGCTGGCTAGCGAGGCTGGAGGGGGATCCACCGCCGGGGATGTGCACACATTTCCGGTGTCCGAGCATGAGGTGAGGTGGGCTCTGACGCGTGTGAACACGAGGAAAGCTGGAGGCCCAGATGGTATATCAGGGCGAGTGTTAAAGTCTTGTGCTACTCAGCTTGCTCCAGTGCTCAACACAATATTCAACCTCTCCTTGGCCAAGTCCGTGGTCCCTGCATCATTGTACCGGTGCCAAAGAATGCCTCTCCAGCGTGTTTAAATGATTACCGACCGGTGGCCCTCACCTCGGTTGTCATGAAATGCTTTGAGAGGCTAATCAAGAAGCACATCTGCGCCCTCCTTCCTCGCAACATGGACCCACTACAGGTTCGCATACCGTCCGAACAGGTCCACGGATGACGCGGTCTCTCAGGTTCTGCACACCGCTCTCTCTCATCTGGACAGCCAGGGGGGCTATGTGAGGATGCTGTTCATTGACTTTAGTTCAGCATTCAACACAATAGTCCCCAGCAGACTGGTTGAGAAGCTGCTGGAACTGGGGCTTAGCACCGTCTGTGTTCCTGGGTGCTGGAC
>NC_135991.1:14384797-14392797 GCF_053455715.1 Rhinoraja longicauda | reverse complement strand
TGATACTGAAACCAGGAACAGACTCAGGCTTGCATTGTGCGTGCGCCCGTGTGTACCTGTGTGTGCTGCGGGAAGGAGTGGCTGTTATCTCCAAACACCCAGACATCAGAATCATGTTCCCCCTCTAAGAATGGATGCCCAACGTTATCACCAACAGTCCTCAATCAGGTGACACCTCCTGCACAATAACATTCACATCGGAGCCCTGCAAGGATGAGTTCTCAGTCCGCGATTTTATTTCGGGGTCACGTGAGTGACTACGTGAAGACCCCGTCCAGCACGCATGCGCGACATTAGCGTTCACGCAGTGCACCCGCGACGAACGGGAGTTCAAGGTGCTCCCGCTACAAACTAAAAAGTCGGGCCGACAGGTAAGTCTACCGTGGCCGTGAGTATTTTCTCTGGTCTGCTTTAGGTACACAAGATGAGCAAGACCAGAGGAAAGAAATTTCAGCTTGCCCCCGTTCGTCTTCCGTTGAGGAACGTTCTTTGGAGGGGGGGCAAGAGGCGGCAGCAACTACCGAGCCGAGCCCAGCACCGCTAGTGCAGCCTGAGCAGCGAGCTGGAGGTACCTGCAGCCAGAACCGGGCGGTAGTGTCCGACGTTTCGGATGAAGATGCCACACCGCTACACAGCGGCACTGGCAGCCGCCTAAAGCCAAACGGCTTATGGAGCAAATGCTCCAGCGAGATCTGCTGAGAGAGCAGCAGCAGACTCGCCAAGGGAGGGCCCAGAGCGCCCAGGCACTCCCGCAGTGCCCTTTGTGGCACTGGCCATTGCCTCACCTTCTTTTGAAGGCAGCATTGGCGACCAGGTCTGGGCTGGTCAACAAGATGGGTTCTTGGCTGAAGATCTCCGGAGTACGCAGGGTGTACAGGATCAGGAAGAGCTGCTGGGTGTGGTCAACCGCTACGTGGTCATTCCACGAGGGGGGGTCTCGTGAGGGCAGGTTTAGGACCGAGCAGACCCAACAAACCCAGGCGGCAGTACCCCACGGCGTCCACCAGTCGTCGACCACCATATGGGACTGGTGAAAGCTCGGGGCCCGCAACCATTCCCCGTAAGCCTTTTTTAGGCCAGGGCCCAGAGCGGACCCCATGGAAAATGTGCCACCCCCAACAACATCAACGCCAACAGCAGGCCTCTACAGCCCAGCAGACACCTCATCGTCCAGCGAAGAGGCAGAAGTAGCACCAGTAACCATGGAGGTAGGTGGGTCTGGTCCCTCTCAGCATATGACCAGTACGGGCTCTATACTATCAGGGGGGAGATTGCACTGGTTTTTGGATGCATGGGAAACCATCATTAATGACAAGTACATACTAAGCTGCATTCATGGCTATAAAATTGACTTTGTTCATAAAAATATTCCGCCAGTTCAGCTTATACCCCAAAGGGTATTCACCCTCTCACTCAAAGAGAAACAAGAGGGTCAAGCTGAACTTATGAGGCTACTAGCAAAAGGTGTCATTGAAAGAACAAAACATGAACCTTTGGAATTTGTGTCTAATATTTTCACTAAAACTAAAAAAGATGGTGGATGTCGCATCATCATTGACTTAACTACGTTTAACGAGTCAGTTAACTATACACATTTCAAGATGGAAACTTTTGAAACCGCCAGACTTTTGATTTCTAGAGGGTACTTTCTAGCAGGCATTGATTTAAAAGATGCTTACTACTCAGTACCCATACACAAGGAGCATCGTAAATACTTAAAGTTTATCTGGATGAAACAGCTATGGCAATTTAAAGCCTTACCAAACGTTTGTTTGAAACTTTGGGGTTTGTCATACATCCAGATAAATCCAATTTTACACCGTCCACTACCATGGACTATCTTGGATTTACGATTGATACTGTTCGCATGTTTGTAACTCTGCCGAAGGGGAAAGCATCAGAATTGGCACTATCATGCCACGAACTAATGAATAAACGTCAGCCAACCATACGGCAGGTAGCTAGAGTTTGGTAAAATGGTAGCAGCTTTTCCAGCTGTACAATTTGGACCTTTGCACTACCAAAAATTTACAAAGAGCAAAAGTGCACGCACTAAAGCAAAACTCAGGTCACTTTGACCGAGCCATGTATTTAACTGCTGAATCCATTCCAGAGTTACAATGGTGGACAAGGAACATTAGGCTCAGTTCCAGTCCCATAATAATAACCAACCCAGTATTAACCATGCAAACGGATGCCAGTGCTTTGGGCTGGGGAGCAACTAACATGCAATCCAGCACAGGGGGCAGATGGACTAATTCTAAATCATCTTGCCTACAGACACGGGGTATCAACTATTTACAAATGTTGGGTGCGTTTTATGGTTTAAAAGCATATTCATCTAATACGCATCATGCACATGTCCGGTTGCAATTAGATAATACCACGGTGGTGGCTTATATCAAACACATGGGTGGTGTAAAGTCGATATCGTGTGACAAATTGGTCAACCTAATCTGGCAATGGTGTGTCGAAAGACATACTTGGTTATCAGCAACTTACCTACCAGGTAAGCAAAATACAGTGGCAGACACCAGGTCACGCAAATTTAACGATAACATCGAATGGATGTTAAATCCCAAAGTATTTGCCGAAATTACAAAGCAATATGGCACACCAGATATCGACCTATTTGCATCCAGGCTGAATCACCAGGTACCAACATATGTCGCTTGGGAACCAGACCCTGAGGCAGCAGCAGTTGATGCATTCACGCTGCATTGGGGGAAAATGTTCTTTTATGCTTTTCCTCCCTTCTGCCTCATCAGTCGGCTGTCACGCAAGATTCAATTGGATTCCGCTTCAGGAATCTTGATAACACCCGACTGGCCTACACAGCCATGGTTCCCAGTGGCCCTCGACATGGCTGTCGAAACACCGTTGGAATTCCCCAGCAGTCCGGAATTATTAATCCACCCAGTGTCAGGCATTAGTCACCCGTGCCATGACAGAGTCAATCTCCTGGCTTGCAGATTCTAAAAAGACCTCTACTGGGCCTGGGACTGTCTGAGGACGCCATCAACATGATGACCGCATCCCACCGGGAGTCCACCAGGAGACAATACCTGACCAACATAAGGAAATGGGAACGGTATTGCTCCAAAACAGGAACTACCTACACTACAGCGACAGCCACCAGTGTTGTGGAGTTCTTGGTTGGATTACATCGGGAAGGACTCAGCTACAGCGCCATAAATACAGCCAGGAGTGCGTTGTCAGCTTATTTGGTTCCAGCAGCAGGACAACTGACTTTGGGGTCCCATCCATTAGTGGTAAAAATCATGAGGTGCATTTTTTAACACCAATTCCCCCAGACCAAGGTACACTCAGATCTGGGATGTCAGCATTGTGCTGACGTACCTTAGGGGATGGCCACCGCCCAGGGCACTCACGCTGGAACAACTTACACTGAAATCAGTCATGCTCATGGCACCAGTGTCAGCTCAAAGGGTACAGTCCCTCCACCTTCTGAGGCTGGACAGCATGACAGAGTCATTGGACTGTTTCACATTCCATATTCAGGGACTGGTCAAACAAACTAGACCAGGTACCACGCCTCCAGTCATGGAGTTCTGGGCATATTCATCTGACCCACGGCTGTGTGCCAAGACCCATCTCGCCAATTACATAGACACAACATACAACTTAAGAGGGAGAGAAAAAGCCTTATGGATAAGCCACAAGAAGCCTCATGGTCAGGTGACGAGCCAAACCATTTCAAGGTGGCTCAAGCAGGTGCTTAAGTCCGCAGGAGTGAATACTAATGTTTACAAATCTCACTCCACCAGGGCTGCATCTACGTCGGCGGCTAGTCGAATGGACGTGCCTATCGACCATATTCTGGCCGGAGCAGGATGGTCCTCGGAAAGAACTTTCCAAAGGTTTTATAATAAACCGCTGGCGCAACCTGCTACATTTGCAGACAGAATTTTAGAGTCTGCAGATAATATTTAATTTGAGCCCTGGGGAGCTCTCTGTTCTTTGTTGTCATTAATAAACCTTTTTTGTTCACAAACAGGGTTCTTGATTGCGATAACATACTTCCTCCCTCTAAGATCTTCAGACAGTGAGTGAAGCATGAGCTGGTACACGGTTCGGAATCACAGAGCTTTGAAGTCTTCACGTAGTCACTCACGTGACTCCGAAATAAAATAGTAAGATTAAATGAGAACTTACCAGTTCGAAGTTTGATCTGTATTTTATGAGGAGTTACGATGAGGGACTACGTGCCCTCCGCTCCCACCCTCTTTTATACAGATCAACTGGTAATTAAGTTCTTATCCTTTCTTTACTATGTTTATTTCAATCATTGTGTTTTTTCTGTGAATCCACACCGCTGCTTTGAAGAATGTCGCGCATGCGTGCTGGACGGGGTCTTCACGTAGTCCCTCATCGTAACTCCTCATAAAATACAGATCAAACTTCGAACTGGTAAGTTCTCATTTAATCTTACTATTATACCCTCTTTACCCTCGTAATCGTATTGCCAATTTTGGCTCTAATTACATCGACGAGTTAGCTGATGTGATGGGTCGAATAACGGACAATGAGGCGACGACGAACACGAACGATATGGAGAACTTAGTAACATGGTGTCAGCACCACAACCACGCTTTCATTGTCAGCAGGGCGAAGGAGGTAGTTATTGACCTGAGGAAGCAGAGTGCGTGTCCCAATCTGCACCAATGGTACAAAATGACAATGATAGCGAGCTCGTGTTGCTTGGCGGTAATGAAAGGAGCCAGCGCTGCCCTCGCAGCTACGGCTTGCATGCCGTCCGTTTGACTTTTGTGTTTTTTGTTGTTTTTGTCTGAATTGTAGTTTAAATATGATGTGGTGTTTGTGGTTGTGTGTTGTGTGGGGGGGGGGGGCTGTGTTTCTCCCGGACGGAGACCCGACCTTTGTTTCTGTGTCGTGTCTCCGTTCCCGCTGCGGCCTCTACCATCGGCCATGCACCTGGAGCTGGCGGCCTCCACCTACCACCGGCCATGCACCTGGAGCTGGCGGGCTCCACCTACCACCGGCCATGCCCCTGGAGCTGGCGGGCTCCACCTACCACCGGCCATGCACCTGGAGCTCGATGCTCCACCTACCACCGGCGATGCACCTGGAGCTGGCGGGCTCCACCTACCCACCGGTCAGGCACCTGGAGCTGGCGGGCTCCACCTACCACCGGCCATGCACCTGGAGCTGGCGGGCTCCACCTACCACCGGCCATGCACCTGGAGATGGCGGGCTCCGGCTGGCACCACCTGGGCTCTGGTTCGCAGAGCCCGCGGCCCGGACTCTCCACCTGCGGCGCTGGCTGCCTTCGGATGCTGCGGGAGCGGCTGCGACTCGTCTCCGGAGGCTCTGGCGCGGGGCCGCCTGGACATCGGAAGCCCGCAGCCCTAGGGTGAGGGCCGACATCAGGAGCTCCGTCAACGGCAGCGGCAGCGGCAGCGTCTTCGCCCGCCCCGATTCGCGGGGTTTGGGTCGGCCCGCCGCGGACCTTTCACCGTCGGGCGCGGCCTGGAATAGGCTGCTTGATTTTTTCCGCCTGGCGGGGGCTTCAATGTCGGGAGCCCCGACCGCCCTGACGTGGCAACTCCAACAGCCTGACCGCGGGAGAAGACGGCAGGGGAATAGAAAATACATTCTAGCCTTCCATCACAGTGTTTCTCCGGACGAACACCCGACCTTTGTTTCTGTGTCGTGTCTCCGTTCCCGCTGCGGCCTCTACCATCGGCCATGCACCTGGAGCTGGCGGGCTCCACCTACCATCGGCCATGCACCTGGAGCTGGCTGGCTCCACCTACCACCGGCCATGCACCTGGAGCTGGCGGCCTCCACCTACCACCGGCCACGCACCCTGGAGCTGGCGGGCTCCATCTACCACCGGACACGCACCCTGGAGCTGGCGGCCTCCACCTACCACCGGCCACGCACATGGAGCTTTCTCAAACTTTCTCTCTCTCTTAACTTTCTCAAAACTTTCTCCCTCCCTTAACTTTCTCAAACTTTCTCTCTCTCTTAAACTTTCTCAAACTTTCTCTCTCTCTTAAACTTTCTCTTTCTCTTAAACTTTTTCTCTCTCTCTCTCTCTCTCTCTCTCTCTCTCTCTCTCTCCTCTCTCTCTCTCTCTCTCTCTCTCTCTCTCTCTCTCTCTCTCCTCTCTCTCTCTCTCTCTCTCTCTCTCTCTCTCTCTCTCTCTCTCTCTCTCTCCTCTCTCTCTCTCTCTCTCTCTCTCTCTCTCTCTCTCTCTCTCTCTCTCTCTCTCTCTCTCTCTCTCTCTCTCCTCTCTCTCTCTCTCTCTCTCTCTCTCTCTCTCTCTCTCTCTCTCTCTCTTCTCTCTCTCTCTCTCTCTCTCTCTCTCTCTCTCTCTCTCTCTCTCTCTCTCTCTCTCTCATCTCTTCTCTCTCTCTCTCCTCCTTACCTCCCTCTCGCTCCCTTTCCCCTCTCTCTCTCTCTCCCCCTCTCTCCCTCCCCCTCCCTCCCCCTCTCTTTCTCCCCCTCTCTTTCTCCCCTCTCTCTCCTCTGTCTCCTCTCTCTCTGTCTCCCTCTCTCCCTCTATCCTTTCTAACACAATATTAACTCTCTCCCCCTCCCTCCCTCCCTCCCTCCCTCCCTCCCTCCCTCCCTCCCTCCCTCCCTCCCTCCCTCCCTCCCTCCCTCCCTCCCTCCCTCCCTTAGCTCATAGATTAAGTCTAGTTATAGATAAATTGATACACCCCGATCAATCAGGCTTTATAGCCAAACGATATTCATTTTTCAATTTGAGACGCTTGTTCAATATAATATATTCAAATAGACTATTAAACGAAGATTTAGCAATCATCTCGCTTGATGCTGAAAAAGCATTTGATCAAGTAGAATGGCCCTATCTTTTCTCAGTGATGGAAAATTTTCAATTAGGTGAAAAATTATCTTCATGGGTGAAACTTTTATATACATCCCCAACAGCTAGAATATTAACTAATCACATGCTGTCATCCAAATTTCATTTATCTAGGGGTTGTAGACAAGGATGCCCACTATCCCCGCTTCCATTTGCCCTTATTATAGAACCACTTGCTGAGAGTATTAGATCAAATTCAGATATTCATGGCTATAACACTAAACATACAACCAATAAAATTTCTTTATATGCGGATGATGTATTAATATACATTACAAAGCCAGAAATTAGCATTCCGAATTTATTAAATCTCATAACTCAATTTGGTTCATTTTCAGGTTATAGAATTAACTGGTACAAAATTTCCTTTTAAAATTGCCTATGAAAAGTTTAAATATCTTGGAATTTACGTGACTAGGAAATATACTTCTTTATTTAAATTAAATTTTCCTCCTTTACTCACTAAATTACACAGAAATATCCAATTTTGGAAAACACTTCCTATATCAATAGTTGGTCGTAGTAATGCTATAAAGATGACCTTTCTCCCACAGCTACTATACTTATTTCAAGCAATTCCGATCTATCTTCCAAAAAAGTTTTTTTTTTAAATTGACTCAATTGTTACTAATTTTATCTGGGACTACAAGACTCATAGAATAAATAAAATACATTTATGTAAGTCTAAAACTAATGGAGGAATTGCCTTACCTAACTTCTTATTTTATTATTGGGCGGTTAATATTAAAAATATAACCTGCTGGTTGGATGATTCTGATCAACAACCGGATTGGTTAAAGATGGAGAAAGAGGATTGTTTACCATTTGATATTGGTGCGATTCTCTTAGCTCCAATAAATTTAAATAAAAAACATACGGAGGTAATCCCATTATACACAGTGTTATCCGTACCTGGAAACAATTAAAGCTTACCTTAAAATGGAGTAAATTATCTGTTTTCCTCCCTATTGCGAATAACCCTTCTTTTAAGCCGTCTGCCTTAGATGGAGGATTTGCTCAATGGAAAAGTTATGGAATTAAAAGGGTGGGAGATCTTTATCATAAGGGAACTTTTCTTTCTTTTCAGGATTTACAGCAGAAGTACGGATTACATGCTAATAAT
>NC_135991.1:14354807-14384297 GCF_053455715.1 Rhinoraja longicauda | reverse complement strand
AGAGAGAGAGAGAGAGAGAGAGAGAGAGAGAGAGAGAGAGAGAGAGAGAGAGAGAGAGAGAGAGAGAGCGCGCTCTCCAGGTGCGTGGCCGGTGTAGGCCGCCAGCTCCAGGTGCGTGGCCGGTGGTAGATGGAGGCCGCCAGCTCCAGGTGCATGGCCGGTGGTAGGTGGAGCCCGCCAGCTCCAGGAGCATGTCCGGTGGTAGGTGTAGGCCGCCCGCTCCAGGTTCATGGCCGGTGGTAGGTGGAGCCCGCCAGCTCCAGGTGCATGGCCGGTGGTAGGTGGAGGCCGCCAGCTCCAGGTGCATGGCCGGTGGTAGGTGGAGCCCGCCAGCTCCAGGTGCATGGCCGATGGTAGGTGGAGCCCGCCAGCTCCAGGTGCATGGCCGATGGTAGAGGCCGCAGCGGGAACGGATACACGACACAGAAACAAAGGTCGGGTGTTCGTCCGGGAGAAACACTGTGATGGAAGGCTAGAATGTATTTTCTATTCCCCTGCCGTCTTCTGCCGCGGTCAGGCTGTTGGAGTTGCCACGTCAGGGCGGTCGGGGCTCCCCACATTGAAGCCCCCGCCAGGCGGAAAAAATCCCGCAGCCTATTCCAGGCCGCGCCCGACGGTGAAAGGTCCGCGGCGGGCCGACCCAAGCCCCGCGAATCGGGGCGGGCAAAGACGCTGCCGCTGCCGCTGACGGAGCTCCTGATGTCGGCCCTCACCCTGGGGCTGCGGGCTTCCGATGTCCAGGCGGCCCCGCGCCAGAGCCTCCGGAGACGAGTCGCAGCCGCTCCCGCAGCATCCGAAGGCAGCCAGCGCCGCAGGTGGAGTGTCCGGGCCGCGGGCTCTGCGAACCAGAGCCCAGGTGGTGCCAGCCGGAGAGAGAGAGAGAGAGAGAGAGAGCGCGCTCTCCAGGTGCGTGGCCGGTGTAGGCCGCCAGCTCCAGGTGCGTGGCCGGTGGTAGATGGAGCCCGCCAGCTCCAGGTGCATGGCCGGTGGTAGGTGGAGCCCGCCAGCTCCAGGAGCATGTCCGGTGGTAGGTGTAGGCCGCCCGCTCCAGGTTCATGGCCGGTGGTAGGTGGAGCCCGCCAGCTCCAGGTGCATGGCCGGTGGTAGGTGGAGCCCGCCAGCTCCAGGTGCATGGCCGGTGGTAGGTGGAGCCCGCCAGCTCCAGGAGCATGTCCGGTGGTAGGTGTAGGCCGCCCGCTCCAGGTTCATGGCCGGTGGTAGGTGGAGCCCGCCAGCTCCAGGTGCATGGCCGGTGGTAGGTGGAGGCCGCCAGCTCCAGGGGCATGTCCGGTGGTAGGTGGAGCCCGCCAGCTCCAGGTGCATGGCCGGTGGTAGGTGGAGGCCGCCAGCTCCAGGTGCATGGCCGATGGTAGAGGCCGCAGCGGGAACGGAGACACGACACAGAAACAAAGGTCGGGTCTCCGTCCGGGAGAAACACAGTCCCCCCCCCCCACACAACACACAACCACAAACACCACATCATATTTAAACTACAATTCAGACAAAAACAACAAAAAACACAAAAGTCAAACCGACGGCAGGCAAGCCGTAGCTGCGAGGGCAGCGCTGGCTCCTTTCATTACCGCCAAGCAACACGAGCACGCTATCATTGTCATTTTGTACCATTGTTGCAGATTGGGACACGCACTCTGCTTCCTCAGGTCAATAACTACCCCCTTCGCCCTGCTGACAATGAAAGCGTGGTTGTGGTGCTGACACCATGTTACTAAGTTCTCCATATCGTTCGTGTTCGTCGTCGCCTCATTGTCCGTTATTCGACCCATCACATCAGCTAACTCGTCGATGTAATTAGAGCCAAAATTGGCAATACGATTACGAGGGTAAAGAGGGTATAATCGCGGACTGAGAACTCATCCTTGCAGGGCTCCGATGTGAATGTTATTGTGCAGGAGGTGTCACCTGATTGAGGAATGTTGGTGATAAAGTTGGGCATCCATTCTTAGAGGGGGAACATGATTCTGATGTCTGGGTGTTT
The DNA here is from genome assembly GCF_053455715.1 of Rhinoraja longicauda. Classification (NCBI taxonomy): domain Eukaryota; kingdom Metazoa; phylum Chordata; class Chondrichthyes; order Rajiformes; family Arhynchobatidae; genus Rhinoraja; species Rhinoraja longicauda. The sequence continues at coordinate 14,382,301 of NC_135991.1, read as the reverse complement.
GGAGATAACAGCCACTCCTTCCCGCAGCACACACAGGTACACACGGGCGCACGCACAATGCAAGCCTGAGTCTGTTCCTGGTTTCAGTATCATAGCTAGCGAAATGACCTGGGACTAATATTCATTTCCATACTTGGTCACATTAGTATTCACAATCCTATTGTCCACAAATATATTCAACCCGGGGACATTATACCTTAGAGTGGGGAAATTCATGGCTGAACTTATAAAGGTGTATACAGGCATGAAGAGAATAGATAGGGCGATCGGACACGGTCTTTTATCCAGGATGTGGGACCAAAAAGCGGTGGTCAGAGGTTTCGGGTGAGATAGGCAAAAATCACAAGGAACCTGAAGGGAAGACATTACATTCAAATGGTGCTGGGTATCTGGAACTATTTGTCAGGTGAGTTAGTTCAGACACGTTGAGTCGATGTTGTCATTTCTACAGCTACAGCTTGAGGAAGTAGAGCGACCAACTCGACTGTAGCAATAGGTAGTCAGATTTCGTTATTTCTATTGTGCAATGAAAGTTCGACAGGAACTAATTTTGCAGACGGTTCAGCAGCACCGAGGTAATTGACACTCAAATGCAGAGTGCGGTGCAACAGTGAGGTTTGCGTCAGTGTGTTTCGCGAAACAATGTATTTCTTTGGCCAATATCAGACCTTTGCCAAGATAATTCATTTTTGACATTAGATACATTTTCATTTTCCCATAGAAGTTCCCTCAGTGTCCTGAGTATATCCAGTTTTTTAATTTCCCTCTGGGAAAGAAAGTGATGGGTCGATGAATTCATACAGAGAGTGTCGGCTACATTAACTGTGCTGCCAGATGAAGTATTTGAGGCAAAAATTATCATTAAATTTAAAAGACATTTGGACAGATCCATAGAAAGGTATAAATGGAGTCAATAGAAGAGGGTTTCGTTTGTTTGAGGTCCTGGATGCGTCCACATTCACTGCAAATTCTTGCGGTCTTGGATGGAGCTGTTCCCAAACCAAGCAGTGATACAACCTGATGAAATGCTTTTTATGGTGCATATGTGGAAGTTGGTGAGAGTTGCCGGGGACAAGCTAATCTTCCTAAGCATTCCGGCAGTAGAGGCGTTGTTGTGCTTTCTTGGCAGTTGCTTCAATATGAGAGGCCCAGGAGAAGTTGTTGGTGATATTTACTCTTCGTAATTTGACGTTTTCAAACATCTCTCCTTCGGTGACTTCAATGCAAATTGGGTTATATCGGCTTCCCAAAGTCGATCATTATGTCCTTTGCCTTGCTGACATTGGGGGTCTCGATCGCCCTCCCATACTTCGATTCATCAATATATGGTATCTGGCCCACAATGGTGGTGCCGTCTCCGAATTTGATAATTGAATTAGATTGTACATGGCTGCACGGTCGTGGGTGTACAAGGAGTAAAGAAGGGGCCGAGAAGGCATCCTTGTGGAGCTCCCGTGTTGAGGATTATCTTAGAGGACGATCTGTCCCCTATCCTCCCTGAATGTTGTCTGTTGGTCAGGAAGTCGAGGGTCTAGTTTCAGAGATGAGTACTGATACTAAGTCACGCGAATTTGGTGATGAAATTGGATGGTATAATGGTATGAAAGTCAGAACTGTAATTTATGAATAGGAGTCTGACGCAGGTGTCGCTCTTATCCAGGTGTTCCAATGGTGAGGATAGGGATTGAGCGGTGACATCGTTCGTGGGCCTGTGATGGCGGTGGGCGAAATGCAGTGGGTCAGGGTTGCTGGGTAGACTGCATTCAATGCGTTTCACAACTAGCCTTTCAAAACATTTCATGATGGTGAATGTCAAGGCCACTGGGTGGTAATCGTTTCAGCTTGAGATCTTACGTTTCTTCGACATTGGAATGATGAGGGTCTTATTGACCTGAGAACCGAGTCGGGCGTGATTAAAGCTGTCCACATATACTCCCTCTAGCTAATCTGTGCAGCTACCAAGGACACGGCTAGGAACTCCGCCTGGGCCTGTTGCATGCCGTGAGTTTACTCACAGGAAGGCTGATCCTACCTCTGCCACAGTCACCCTGGGGAGACGCACACTGGAGTCTGAAGATCCAGGCGTGGCACGGCCCTGTTGGGCTTCTGCTCGAAGCGAGCATCGGAAGCATTCCGTTCATTGTGTTGGGTCGCATTATTAACATTGGTGTTACCTGAACTTGCTTTGCATCCAGTTATCTCAATCAGACCTTGCCACATTCCCCGTGTGTGCCAGAGATTCTACTAGAACTCAAGTTTGTCCCGGTATTGTCTCTTGGCATCCTTGATGTCTTTGCGGAGATCACAGCCTGGCTTCTTGTACCGCTTAGGATCGTTTGACTTGTATGCATCGGACCTGGCCTTCACTTGTGAATGTACATCCATGGGTTCCGGTTGGGAACACTCGGGTTGACTTCGTCGGTAGACGGTCTTCCACTCACTTATTGATGAAGTAAGTCACGGCAGATGCGCACTCTTTCAGGTTAGCTGCAGAATCCCTGACCATGGAGCGGTCTACTGACTTAAAACAGTCGCGTAAGAGGTCATCGGCGTTCGTTGATTAGCTTTTACAACTCTCTTCATCGGATCCTCCTGCTTCAATTGTTGCTGCTGGTTGGCAGGGTGCAGAAGCACCGCTTGGTCGTCAGATTTCCCTGAAATGTGGCTGAGGGACAGGGCGACAGGGAACAATCCCTATAGGATGGATGAGGCGAGCCTGGACGTGGGAACACATAGAACGCACTGAAGGGACACAGTGGAACAGGTCAATGCTGAGTAATGATCTGAGCTGCAGTTTGCTCATTGTATTGTTTATTTACCTGGGTGGATGGGCGTATGTTCCTGTGTGTATCTTCTCACACACCGTGGTAGTTCTTTGATGGAGACCATCAGGAGCCCACATAGAGCTTGGAACACCAGCAGGCAGAGACGGGAAAACACGGAGAGATAGAGACATGAATACTCACAGAGAGAATTAGGAACATTCACGGAAACAGGCAGGACCCTCCCCTAATTCTACGTAGGTTTGCCTTCTCCTGATTTCCCATTTGCAGGCGCACTCCCCTATTTCCACATTTACAGTTTCCCTCCGCTAACTTGATATTTGTTCTTTATCCACCCGCCATACTTCAGTAACGGTGCACCCGCAAATCCCCATTTGTGGTGTCCTCCCCTAATTGAACATTTACCGGTGCTCTCCCATAATTACCATATATAAGGACCTTCCCCAAAATGACAATTTAATGTGATGCCCCACAATTAACCAAGCCTTTAATTTGAGTAGTTGAGTGTATAATCCTAGTGCCGTCGATAAAATACACAGAAATTTTTTAAAAACAAGTGTGAAGATGTGTGGTCGGTTGGAAGGATGGCGTGTGTTCCACCCCGCATGGATGATGCAACTAGATGGAATTGGCGCCCAGGTGAAGAAAACAACAAACCTAACAGAGGGACAACTGGTTCAAACTTGCCTCATTGTCCGGAGCGGCTTCCAAATCATAGATACTGGGATCTGAAGGTAGCTCCAAAGTCCGCGCTCTGACAACAACCAACAGTGAAATGTTTAGTTTCGCTAAAGGAAACCAATGAGAAAATGTAAAGTGTGATCAGGTGTCCGTGGTTAAGGATGCAAGAAGCAATATCGAACTTAAGTTCGTGCTACATGTTGCAAGCGCGTGAAGATCTCAAGATAGTTTATCGAAATCTCACAAATAAACTGCAGGGAATGGATCTGTAGAATGCAGATTTTATATTTTACAACCAGAATGCAGAAACGTACCAGGATATCAACGAAACTTTCCGCCAAATAATTCATCCAAATGAAACTGCTTCCTGTAGCTTTGTTAAGATGTTGATGTCTTCAGGTGAAGCTGCTACTACGGTAGCATTCGGCTGGATTTAAGGGAGAGAGCTCCAATGACAATGAAAGACTTGACAACCCAGAGACCCTTGTAAGGGGTTTCTGCGCCGAGCTTTCGCCCGACCTAATGTCCCCGTGCCTTGCTCTGATCCCTTGACCAGGCCGTGCACATTGGTTCCCCGTGAGTGGTTCGACCCACTCACCCCTTACGGTTCTAGAGACTGGACTTAGATGCAGGAGCTCTTATAGTGCAGAAAATTCCACCAGAACAGATTTGAAAAGCAGGGTTTAAATGAAAAAGGCTTTTATTTAGCGCTTGGGACTATTGTCCATGAATATTTATATATTGCTATATGACATATCTATTAAACACATATTGAATCACATGAATACCTTTGACTTATGAATCACAAAACGCACAGTTCCGCAAGACATATACACGAATACCTTTTTCGCTGAATTCTTAAACACACAGTTCTACAACATATATACACGACTGTAAGATGGGGAACGTACGACACATCGCAACATTGACCAACACATATTTCAATACACACCCAACGTTTATTCAAACCACCCTCCCCTCTACACTAAACTATGTCCAGGATATGTAAGATCGGGGTGCAAGCTCACCATGGGGCTATTACTGGGGTTATTGGCTGTTCGTTTTTCAGTATTTCTCTTCGAGTTGCATGCCTGTTCCTCTCTCTTGCATCCGTTCTTCTTGCCTGTCGTTTCTTCCTCCTGCATTCGTTTGACTTCTTTCTTGCGTCCGTTTCTTGGAACCCGGTTTCTCTGCGCTTCTTTACTTAACTTTTAAACCCAAAAGTAGTGGCCAGTTATACCATTCTGACCCGTCCTATCTCCCGCCAGATCTTGGAATCTCTTTGTTCAAACAGATATGTATGAGTTCTTTTCTGATCTGTGCTTATGTCGGGGGATACCGGGGATGGCCAGATGGTGTTAATTGGTATTTCGTTGTGAGGTGATGGGTGTTAACTGTTTTCCCATCACCTACCAGGTAGATTTCTATGGGCTATTGTGCCCCCTTAACGAGATGAACTGTTTAGGTCGGCTTGGGGCATTGTGAGTATGCTGATGTCAGCGCCCCAGTGTCTGGACTTCGACCTGGTTTCGCAGGTTTCTGCATGGCCAATACCCATCCATTGTTCTGGCCGTGGCTTTGCTGAAACCTAGAGACTGGGTTGTAAGGTTTTTACTTTTTGTGGCTGGTCACGAGGTCCTGCGGTCATTTTAGGACCCACGGATTGTGACATCCTTTGGTAATCTGACCGCAGCCTTTCTCCGCTATCATCCCCAGTCTCTCGTTTAAAATGTGCAAACTGCAGCTCTTTGGTTTTGTGTTGCTTTCCAAATGAGGGAAAACTTCTCAAATCTTACAGTCCCTCCTGTTGATTTGCATAACCCCAGCTTATCGAATCAATTAAATAATGTGGTTGAGTAATGTTTTCCCGATTCTCCATATCCAGACCCCTGAGGTTTTAACTAAACTAGTGTTTCATTGCGAACGTACAGTCCCCATCTTTTAGGCTGACCTTTACTGCCCGTGTCCCGGGCAAAACTATATTACAAGTATGTACATTTTCATGTCAGACATATACACCTACACCTCATCCCAGGCCGATGCCTCCGCCATCCTCCTACTGGTGTCAGCTTTAATCTAGGACATGAAAACAACACAACAGCAAAACGATACATTTTGCACATTCCTTCACAAATCACTCTTGATACAAATTCGAAGAGGACAATACAAAAACACAGTTTATACAAATTCGAAGAGGACAATATAAAAACACAGTCTACTCGGTGCGGAGGGGGCACGTCCTCCTAGCAGCTTGCGGCTGGGTCCTGCTCGCCCACACGCACGTAACGGTCCCTCCATTCTCCCTGATATACCCGGTTAGTCTTTCAGTTTCCCTGGGGCACCACTCCGGCAACCGCACCTCGGTGAGGTTTAAAATCACCGAGGCTACCGCGTAATGCACCCCCTGGTACAATACCTGGTCATTCGGTATCAGTACCAGGCCATGCCCGGGCCCCTTAGTGGTTTTTGGGCACTCACCCTCCTGTGCTACTGCCAGCGGAACTGTGGGAGGTGTCATGCGTGGCCGTGTGATGAGTTCAGTGGCGTTTACCGGGATCGGGGAAAGGGGGACCCCACAAGCCCGCGAGCTAACATCCCACCTCATCCCCTGACCGTCATCCTGCCACTGTCTCTGGAAAAATATGCTGTTGCCCGTGGGGCAACGATACCTCGAAACCCACATACACATATAAATCCCCTCATCCGGTTCCCACCATTTGTCCCAACACACACACTCAACTGTTCTTTAGTCCCAGACATAGTTCTGTGAGTGTCGTTGTCAAGTCTCTCCCACTCAACAGTGGAGTTGGCCATTGTCCGGCTCGATTTCCTCAGCCATCACCGCCTGCTCGTGGGGACCTTCCCCGTGCATACCAGGCAGATCCTTTTGCCAACGGTGGCGCTTACCCTTTGGGCGATGATCTTGACTCTCGGGCACAATAAGGAAACGTCCCGATAAGCAAAACCTGGGGCGCTGGAATACTCTGAAGAGTTCGATCCCAGCCACCCCGGCTACCGGCCTTCATGGAAGTGAACTGCGGTCTCCTCCGCTTCTCTCCTTCCAGTCCCATCGGTCGCGATGGGAGCCGTTTCCCCGGAGCAGCCGTAAATGATGATGTCCTTGGTGCGGCCCCGATAGGCCCACCCACATCCGATCGCCGTGGCAACGATCCACCATACGAGTGCCTCCTTCCACTCCAGAAAACAGATAAAGAAGAATGCTATAGCCAGCCTCTTGGGGAGCGCTTGGCTTTGTTAACGCCTCTGCGGGCGGGTCTCTTGACCCCCAGCCTGCACCCCACACCCACACATCCTGGACGCATCAACTTTATTTACAACTAAACTATCCCCACAAAACTTATCTAAATTACTTATCCTTATCATATTACCTAATCCTTATCTATATTACCTAAAATATAATACAGCGCCGCCTTCCCAGGGCGGCTCAGCTAATCCCTGTCAGAGCTGCAGCGGGTCGTCCCCTGCGGCTGCACCACGCTGTCTCCCACCTTTGATCCTCCGCAGCCTGTTGCTGCCTGTCGGGGGCTAAACCTCCTCTGAAAAGTTAGCTCCCTCCTCCTTACTTGGCTCCCGTACCTCGGGGCGTGATTGACCTCTGGCCAAAACTTTCTACGTTGGGGTTCCCTGCTGGACCTACGGAGGATCACCTTAGGCACTGCTCCCTGGACAGCCTGGTTGAGGACCGGTTCCTGCCGTGCCGCAGCTCGGGTACCCCCCGCAGCTGCCGACCCTGGCCCCTCCTCATCCAGCTCTGCCCCCTTGGTGCTGGGTATACCCGTGGCATCCGGCCTCACCCTGCCTGTACGTACAGGTGGTGAGCCTTCGCCCGCTACCCCCGCCTTCCTGGTGCTTGAGTCGGGGACGTTACTGCCGTCCCCCTCCGACTCCTCTTCCTCCGTAATGGGATCCAGCCCCTTGTCGAGCTGATCAGGCTGTTCCTCGTCTGAATCCCACCCAAAACGCGAGACCCTCCATTCCTAGAGAATGTCTTCTCCCTCATGCAGGCAACCTTGCCTGTCTGCGTGGCCTGCCTCATCCTTGGCTGTGAGTCCCCACTCACAGGTCTGGCCCCTGTGGGTGACCCCTGTGCTCTAGGCCACTTCGTCATGATACACTCCCATGTGGTATGGAGTGCTCCCAAATGAATGGATAGCGGGATGGAACGCGCGCCAGCCTGTTCCTTCCCTGTGAACCCCGCCAGTGCGAAAGGGACCCCTGTGGACAGGGGAGAGTCAAAGGGTTCCTCTGTGTGGACCACGGTGCATGAAGCCCCCGTGTCCGACAGGCAACTGCCCTTTGCCTCTCCACTAACATCTCCACAAGCGGCCTCTTCCACGCATCGTAGCGGAGAGGACACAGATAGGCAGGCTGCGCGGGCTGATGTCATTGGGGAATGTCCAGCGCCCCCCTCGCACCCGGGGAGCCGGTAGCGACTGCCACCTTCCCCTGTGCGGCCATGCGGGACCGCATCACCTCGATCTTCGTTTCGATGATCTCGGGCTTAACTGGGACATTGGCGCGCAGGGTGGTGCGAACCCTATCTTCCTTGGTGTGGGCCCTGCAATCCTTCCGCCAGTGCCCCCACCTTACCACACCTGAAACACTTGGACTGTGCGGTAGGGTTACCCTCCTGTCGCCACCCCTTTTGGACCGGTGCAGTAGCCTCCGCTACGTGCACCTTCCCTTTTACTAGTCGGGTAGACGTGCTCCGGGTGTTTCTATACCCTACCGTGAGACGGTCTAAAACTGCCTCCTCCGTGCTATTTGTGGGATCAAACCAGGCTTTCGCCTGCTCCCTGACGGCTGCCAGGCTGTTTGACACCAAGCATCGGAGCCACTGGGCCCTCCCATTCCCGACCAGGACATCCCGCGCGGGAACGTGCGGGCAGCTGCTTTGATACACTGTCCACAGTCGCGCCGCAAAAACCCTTGGGGGTCCTCCCTCCTTCTGGAGGGTCCTCTCCAATCGGGCAAATGGACCCTCATCGCCCATCCCCAAGACGTCCAGGACCTCGTCCCGTAGGAGATCGTAGGTCCTGGTCCCTCTTTTGCTTTCATCTGAGAGGCATTGGAGGATCGAGCTGTCCAGGGAGAACAGCAACAATTTTGCCCGTTCTCCCTCGTCGCAACCGTTGATTGCGGCGGTTTGCTCTCTCTCCCTGAAATGCAGCGAAGGGTCCCCTGATTCGGACAATTTTGCTACATGCCCGATCATAGCTATTAACTGCTGGGAGCTGTGGGGCACCACGATCTCGCTCTGAATGGGTCCGGCGTCCGCATTCAGCGCGGTGGGTCCCCGTCTGGTTTCCAGGACCGGGCACATGGGCGCCGGGGCCGAGTCCTCGACCGGGAGCTCCTCTCTATCTGTCACCCCTACACTACCCCTTTCCCAGGATGCCTCGTAGCTAGGGGAATTGTGGAGTCTGGGGGCTGAAGCCACCACGGTCTTTCTAGGGATCGGAACCGGGACCTTCGCACCCGCTAGTGACTGGCTCGCGGGGGGGTTCATCAAAGAGACCAGCCCGCTTGCTTTATTTAAAGCACCCCGCAGACCCTCTATCTCCTGCAGGCAGGCCCCGTGGTCGGCCCCTTCCGACCTGTCCTCTAAAACCATTTTATAGGCTGCCCTAACCTCCTTAAGTTTCTCTTCCTGGGTCTCCAGCTGGTGGCTCAGGGAAGCGCACTGCTCCCTGAGCTTGCCCTTACTGCGCATAGCCTCAGTGATCTGACACTCCATCAGCTCTACTCTGGCTTCGTGGCGGTTGGTCACGACCCGGCGCTCCTTGTTTAAAGAGTCTAGAGCCTCAATCAACTGGTTCCCACCCGCAGCCTTCTCCTCTACCTCCTCCTGAAGGTCCCTGATCTGGGCTGCCTGTGCCACAACCACGCGGTCCAAAAGCTGGACCTGCTTTTTATAGCAGGTCAGCCAGACCGCCTTCTCTACAGATTTCTTGTGGGCTTTACTGGCCTTCCACAGGATCGCTGCCTCCAGTGGGCGCTTGTCATATAATAAAACACACATCAATTGTTTGGTGATATTCACCTTGCTAAAAACATAGTCCGCAATGCGCTCGTCCATTACATCGCTAGTTTTAAAATCCTTTTCTGGTACACTATCGTCCTGCTGCCAGTGTCCCTTCGTGGTCGCCATTATCTGTAAGGGGTTTCTGCGCCGAACTTTCGCCCGACCTAAGGTCCCCGTGCCTTGCTCTGATCCCTTGACCAGGCCGTGCACACTGGTTCCCCGTGAGTGGTTCGACCCACTCACCCCTTACGGTTCTAGACACTGGACTTAGATGCAGGAGCTCTTATAGTGCAGAAAAATTCCACCAGACCAGATTTGAAAACCAGGGTTTAAATGAAAAAGGCTTTTATTTAGCGCTTGGGACTATTGACCATGAATATTTATATATTGCTATATGACATATCTATTAAACACATATTGAATCACATGAATACCTTTGATTTATGAATCACAAAACGCACAGTTCCACAAGACATATACACGAATACCTTTTTCGCTGAATTCTTAAACACACAGTTCTACAAGACATATACACGACTGTAAGATGGGGAACGTACGACGCATCGCAACATTGACCAACACATATTTCAATACACACCCAACGTTTATTCAAACCACCCTCCCCTCTACACTAAACTATGTCCAGGATATGTAAGATCGGGGTGCAAGCTCACCATGGGGCTATTACTGGGGTTACTGGCTGTTCGTTTTTCAGTATTTCTCTTCGAGTTGCGTGTCTGTTCCTCTCTCTTGCATCCGTTCTTCTTGCCTGTCGTTTCTTCCTCCTGCATTCGTTTGACTTCCTTCTTGCGTCCGTTTCTTGGAACCCGGTTTTCTCTGCGCTTCTTTACTTAACTTTTAAACCCAAAAGTAGTGGCCAGTTATACCATTCTGACCCGTCCTATCTCCCGTCAGATCTTGGAATCTCTTTGTTCAAAAAGATATGTATGAGTTCTTTTCTGATCTGCGCTTATGTCCGGGGATACCGGGGATGGCCAGACGGTGTTAATTGGTATTTTGTTGTGAGGTGATGGGTGTTAACTGTTTTCCCATCAACTACCAGGTAGTTTTCTATGGGCTATTGTGCCCTCTTAACGAGATGAACTGTTTAGGTCGGCTTGGGGCATTGTGAGTATGCTGATGTCAGCGCCCCAGTGTCTGGACTTCGACCTGGTTTCGCAGGTTTCTGCATGGCCAATACCCATCCATTGTTCTGGCCGTGGCTTTGCAGAAACCTACAGACTGGATTGTAAGGTTTTTACTTTTTGTGGCTGGTCACGAGGTCCTGCGGCCATTTTAGGACCCACAAATTGTGACATCCTTTGGTAATCTGACCGCAGCCGTTCTCCGCTATCAGCCCCAGTCTCTCGTTTAAAATGTCCAAACTGCAGCTCTTTGGTTTGGTGTTGCTTTCCAAATGAGGGAAAACTTCTCAAATTTTACACCCTGAAAAAAGCATTTTCCATATAACGTCCGATTCGTGGTTTAGTTGTGATTTATTGACTTCTGTCGTTTGAATATAGCACGTCCTTGTTCAACATTTATATTCTGTTCCGCACCATAGAGATAAAGAACGTAGATACAAGGAACAGGAGATGCTGGTTTACATTGAACACACAGCGGGTCACGCGAGATTCATGGAATCTAGAAACCGAATAAACCATTCAACATGAACGTAAACATTATGACTGCAGGTCTGTGACTATTGACATACACAGCGGTGGAACAATTGCTGTCTGTCATCCATATCAACAAATTGATTCAGATGGTGCAAGGTATCATTACTAACTGTACAAATAAAATTTAAGGCAGGTGGGATGGTAGATTGCCAAGATGCATATTAAGAATGACGTTGGGATTTTTATCAGCTGGGGAAGTGGGCGGTGGAATAGCGTGCGGCATTTAGTTTGGATATCTGTGATTTGCTTTATTGATGTAAGTCAGGCCAGGTCGATCCCAGTGATAGGTTCGACGCTGCGGAGTACTGTCGAACAGGTAGATCGAGGTGTGCACGCCACAGATCACTGGATTTTGAGTCCCCGGTGGATACGATGGTAGTGAAGTTTTGGCACGATGTCTTTCATTTGGTACGGCATTAAGTGCAGATGTTGGGACGTTATATTACAGTTTACAAGACGTTGGCGAGGCCGCGCTTGTTTGCAGTTCCCTTGCCGTCCACTTGATGTCCCCATTAATCAAAAGCTAGAAATTGCATAATACCCAGGATGTTATTCCCCAGATATGGTTCTGTGCTTCGTTGGTTCAGACATCAGACATCGAACAGCTCGCTTCAATTAATACTAAATATTATTAAAAAAAATAAAATCATTTTTCAACCAGGCCACGTGGGTTCTAAATTATCCCCACCGCGGACAGTCCTGAAAACACAATAAGAGACTGACTGCCTACATAGTCTCTGAAATTCTTACAGTCAAACAATGACGATGCTATTGATAAAGTTATAGTCAAGCAGCACGAACGAAGACCTTTTGGAACCGGATGCCGAGGCCGAGCAATATGTTCAAATAATTTACTCCAACTTCCCCACGTTTTCTCCATGGCCCACCATCCGATTTTATCTACATATACTTTCAAATGTCTCTTGTACATTCTAATCGAAGCACATCTCTTCAGCTTCATCTAGCACCCAGTTCCACCTACCCACAAATTCCTGTGTAGCGTAGTTGCCTCTCAGGTCTCTTCTGACGTTATCGTCTCTCCCTTGAAAACTATTTTAACCAGCTCTAGACTCACCACCCTGGAAAACGACCGCATCGTCTCCCTTCCCTATGCCCGTAATGATGATATATACTTCCGTAATGTTAGCGGTCAACCATCCACTCTCCGTGGAAAACTTTCCAACTTGTCCGGCCTCTCTTTAAGCCTAAAGCCCTTCCTTCCAGCCAACAACATGAGATTCGCCCCCCCCACCCCCACCCCCGACATTGTCAGTTGAATGTATTCTTGCCAATAGCCCGAAGACCAGAACTGCGCTCAGTGCTCGAAGTTTGGTCTCACGAATGCTATGTATAGTTCAGGCGCCCACCTGGCTACTAATTGCCGTACCTATCACCTACCGGGGCATTTCATTACTATCAACGTGTCTATGATTATATAACACCCAAACCCAAACGTAATGTGCCAGTGGACGAATTATACTCGGGCATGAACTCTCTTTAAGGACTAAACTTTGATGCCCTGCTCATTATCTGCGGTGACATCAATCAATCCAACTTCAGGGGTGCAGTGGTATCTAAACTCAGCAAGCCTATTGTCTCACACTGGGCATCCGCTCTCTGGGTTACACCACCATCTAGAATGCCTGGAGTTCCAGAGCAACAGCCTTGCTTTCATTGACAGAATGTACAAGGAAATGTTTATGGACGTCGGAAGTGGAAGAATGGGGTCCCACAATCCTGTGTTGGTCTACAGGACGACGGTGGAGAGAGTCAAACTCTTCAAATTATTGGACGTGCATATCTCTGAAAATCTTTCCTGGACCCGGCACATTAATGCAATGATAAAGAAAGCTCATCAACGTCTCTACATTCTGAGCAGATTGAGGAGATTCGGTCTGCAAATACTCTCTTGGATTTCTACAATTGTGCAGTGGAGAGCCTATTGCCAGGTTGCATCACGGTCTGCTTCGACAACTTGAAGGTCCAAGACTGCAAAAAGTAAGTACTAGCCAGTAGGTATATCAAGGGTGCTGAGCTCCCAATCATCGAGGGATCTACAGGAGTTGCTGCCTCAAAAAGGCAGCCAGCTTCATCAGTGACACAGGCGACACACTCATTTCACTCTTGCCATCGGAATAAAAACATAGGAGCCTGAAAAGTCTAGGTTCAGCACCAGCTTCTTCTCTACAACCATGAGGCAATTAAACACTACAACCTCCAAACCACATAGAATTGGGAAATTAATTTATTTGCACTATTTTTGCTTGTTTGTGTCTTCATACATTGTTTATTTTAGCACTGTTTATGCATATTCTTTCATGATGCTGCAAGTAACACTTTCCCTGTTCTATTTGCGACATGTGTTAATAAGACATCCCTGACACCACTCTTGATCCCTCACATTTGCCATCTGACAAGAGTTAACGATGTTGCTCCTGTCGTGTTACAGGCAGGGATTTCTGAACGTGGCGCTAATAGAAGAGTAAGACAAGGTCAGTGCACAACGAGGTCTACTTAAGGTTTGTGATGAGAAGATAGATAGGAATATGATTTGAGTATAGGAGTAAAGAGGTCCTTCGGTAGTTGTATAGGACTTTGGTGAGACAACATCTGGAGTACTGTGTGCAGTTTCGGCCTCCTAATTTGAGGAAGGGCATCCTGCTATTGAGGCTGTCCAGCGTACGTTCACGAGGTTAGTACCCGGGATGGCGGGACATATCAAGAAATATTAGAAAGACTGGGCTTGTATTCATTGTATTCATTGGAGTTTAGAAGGATGAGAGGGGATCTTATAGAGACGTATAATATTACAAAATGACAGGGACAAGCATGATGCGGGGAAAATGTCCCCTCTGTTGGGGGAGTCGAAGACCAGGGGCCGCAGTATAAGAATAAAGGAGAGACCATTTAAAACCGAGGTGAGAACAAACGTTTTCACCCAGTGAGTTGTGAATTTGTGGAATTCTCTTACATAGAAGGCAGTGGAATCACGGGATATGGGGAGAAGGCAGGTACAGGTTACTGATTATGGATGATCTGCCATGATCACAATGAATGACGGTGCTGGTTCGAAGGGCCAAATGGCTGCCTCTTACATCTATTTTCTATGTTTCTGTGTATATTTAATAGTCATCGCCGTTTGCATCAACAAAATACACCGATGGCTGCATTCTAACAGAGACAATTAAGTTCCATCTCAACCAGACAACTTGCATAAACAGGGAGATACACACTTCGTTAATATCCAGGTAAGAGGTTTTGTAGTAAGATGACCCTGAACTATACACGAAGGACGTGTGTTCTCCGCAAAGCTGACAGGGATAACAAAAGAGAATTCGATATAACGTTTGAGGCTGGTTTTAATAGTGCGAATGCCAGACAGCTGCGGCAGGGCTTGAATACCATCACAGTTTAGAAGCTGGTCGCTGCATCTCCACTGGATAAACTGCTCTAAACAAGACAATAAAGTTTCGCCAAGACGCGTCCCCCCATCACCTATTGGTCTTTCTAAAACATACCGGCGGCAGTGATCATGGAGTCATAGAATCATTCAGCTCGGAAGCATTCTCTGCAGTCCAACTCCTTCATATCGGGCAAGATGCCATGTCTAAACTATTCCAATGTTCCCACGTTTAGCTCCAAAGCTCTAAAGTTTTCCTATCCGTCTACCTGACCAAGTGGCATTTAACTTGCCCTATTGCATCCACCTCAACAATTTTCTCGAGAACTCGTTCTATGTAACCATGGCCATCTGTGAAAAGGTTGGCCCACCCCCTCGTTGCCGTTACATCATCATTCACTCTTGCCTTGATCCTAACATCTCCAGTAATTAAGTCGCTGCCATGCTTAATAGACTTTGCATATACTGTATCTATTCACTTCATAATTTTATAAACCTTTATGTTCAGCCTGAAGTATTTTGTGCTCCAAGGAATAAAGACCTAACCTGCCCAATCTATCCCTGTAGCCCAGGCCCTCTAGTTCCGGCAACATCCTCGTAAATCTTCTCTACATTTTTCAACATTATGACATATTTGACTCAGGTAAATTCTCGGAAAACGGCCGGTAAATTTCCGGCATTCGGCCAAATGTAGTCCCTGGCCGAGTTTTGAAATCGTGCGCCATTCAATGGGCCAAGCTGTTGGCCGAGATCTCCAACCTCTCGCCACTGAATATCGCCGTCTCCAGTCCCCACCTTCTTCAAGGAAGTGTCCATCTTTCCATTTCCCAAAAGATTAGATAATTTGCTTCAATAATTACCACCCAGTAGTTTACCAAGTTCTACACGTCGCACTTTGAGACATTCCTTGTCCCATTTCCCCTGTTCATCTTGAACCTGTTGTGATCTTCGATGTCACCTACACTAGCGACCTGGCATCGTCTGCAACGTACTCACCATTTTAAAAGCATTGTCAGCTAAATCGTCACATAGATGAAAAACGACAGTGGGCCCACCATCAATCCCCGTTGTGCACTCGTAAAAGGACTTCAATCTTAGCATCTATCTTCAACTGCCACGTCTTTTCCCTTTCATCCAGCCAAGATAAGACATTACCTGACTGTTCCGCCGAGTTTCCGGTCAGTGGTACCGCACATGGTATTGATGGTGGGGACGCCAGGTCCGCAGATACTGGAGTCTAGAACAAAGTACAAAGCGCTGGAGGAAGTCAGCGCGTCCAGTAAGGTCTGCGAAGGAATTGAACAAACGACGGTTCGGATTTGCACCCGTCTGAGAATAATGCAGAAAAGAGAAGAAAGGTCCAGGGCCGAACCATTGTCTGTCCATTTCCTTCACACATGTTGCCCGAGACACTGTGTCACCCCGCGCACTTTTAGTTTTTATTGATGGCGGGGTCGAGGATGTGACAATGTTATTGAATGCCTGGGATATGTTGGCATGATATGAGAGATTGTCGTTAGCGGGCACTTCATCCCCCCAATGTCTCTTGTCATCTATCAGCCCATGTCTGAATTTAGCCGAGATGGTGCTGTAAGATCACATGTCTTTTTTTTACACAGAGGCATCGAAAGTCAAATCATCAGCAAACATTAATATATCTGATCCAATGAAAGAAGGAAGGACGTTGCCAAACTGTTGAAAATGGTTGGACCTATGAAAATGCAATGAGAAATCCGTGTCATGATGCCTTGAGCTGTCACGTTGACCTTTGACAACTCCGCCGTCTTTCTGTATGCTATTTGTCACGAACCACAAGCCTAATATGGCCTCGATCTCCATTAGCTTCGGTATTACCAGACTAATCTACTTAACCAGCTCTGATGTCGCAGACACTCTTACCTCATCTCTGGGTTTCAGCGTTTTGGTGCGTGTTTCAAAAGGGTGACGTTGAGGTATGGACTCGAGTGCCCGATCAATCCTCGACAATCCTGGAAGAAAGCGAATGGATGGTCCTGAGCGTCCAGCAGACATCGAGGGAGTGATCGACCGCTGTCAGTCCATTCTCGGACAGTCTTGGACCGAGTGATTCGTTCCTGGGATCCGTGCTGTATGACTGGGAGTTATTGAACTATCGGTATTTTACCGGATAACTCACTGTTTTATTTGGTTTGAGGACAATTCTGAAGCCACAATGTTTCTGTTCTCTGAGTGTGGCGAGTCTTTGGGTCGTTCCTCCTCAGAGGTGACGAAGGCAAAGAATGTTATTGTCCCGGCGCAAAATCAGACCCACTGCAGGCAAGCAAGGAGTGAATGGTTACCGGCCTCGCCGGGAGTGTGGGGGTGAGGTTGCAGTCAGTCAAGCCGCGATCATATTGAGTGGTGAAACAGAGTGGAGGGGCCATCTTAGTGCGAGGTGATCTGTTGAACCAAATCATCAACCTGTGGACGAATGTCGCCCAGTCCACCAAACTGGGCACCAGAAGCCCTGAGAGGGTCCCTGGAATTTGGGATTGCCTTCATGAGTGAAGCGGATTAAAGGAAATCGGACAAACAACATGATGCGGAGTGTTGGACCAGATGAAGTTTGAAACAATATCCCCTTTGCTGTAACAATGCCGCTCCCAATTTCCATCCCTCAGTATCGCCACAATTCCCAGTCTTTGGAGTTTCTCAATCAATTCCCTGAATAAATCACGGCCTGTCTCAGCAGGGATTTCACTTGGCCGATGTCATCTTTTTGCGAATCATTCCAAATCTCTATTTTTAAATCTGTTGAAACTTCACTGTCCCGGTGGAGACGGAAAATGGTATAAAATCTCCGGGAATGTTACTCCACAGCATTTCATCCCACTAGATTACCGGTAGCTCACGGGGACACGTCGCTGGGCAGAGAAAATGGGGCACCATTATTGGGAATATATGGACGTGCAAAAAATCTTGTACGTGATCATTGCTGCCGTTGGAGTCCCTGGTAAGTGAACAGAACAATTCAAGTTTTATAACTCCGTCCGTTAACCGGTGTTGACCTGATTCTGATCATGTTACAATATTCCCAACTGATGATCGTTGTACAAGAATATGTGAAGTATATCAATCCTCTCAGTGATTTTTTTTATTTTATTTTTGTTTTTAATTTTTGAAAAGCATATGTACAAATAGAAATAAAAGACACATTTGTTACAGAGTTCTTACATAGCTTCAAATTTAAAATTTTTAAAGAGAGAAAATAAAAAATAAAGAAGAAAGGAAAAAAAAACCTATAAACTATTGGAAAGAGAGAATAAGAGGATTAAAAAAAAGATTTAACTATAAAAATTAATGGGGGTAGATCCGGGAGACAATAACCACAGTTGTACATCCAACCCTTAACTCAAGTTTCAACTTTTAATTTAAAAAAATTATTTTAGTCCTGTGCCAAACCCATTTACTTTTCTAAAAATTCAATAAATGGAGACCATATTTTAAAAAATAACTCAGGTTTATCAATTAAGGCAAATCTTATTTTTTTTCAAATGCAGGGTCTCTGTCATTTCCGTAGTCCTCATTTTAATTGTGGGGGTTATTGGTTTTTTCCAAAATTTAAGTATTATTTTTTTCGCAGTTATTAGACTGTAATCAAGAAAATGTACCTGACTTGTTGTAAAGTTTGTAGTATGTTCTGATAATCCTAATATAATTAATTTTGGATCCATATCCAATTGCTTGTTGATAACTTTAGAAACTATTTAAAAATCTCCATCCAGAAGTTTTGCATTTTTATACAAGTTACGAAAATATGAGTTAAATTAGCTTCTTGAAATTGACATTTATCACAAATAGGAGAGATACTAGGAAAAATCCTATTTAATTTCCTCTTCGAATAATGTAATCTATGTATTATTTTAAATTGTATTAAGGAATGTCTAGTATTTAATGAACATTGGTGTATATGTTGTAAACTTTCATCCCATATATCTTGCATTATGAGTTGATTCAATTCGTCCTCCCATGCTCGTCTATAAGATTCTGATGACGGAATATCAGTGTCTAGGAGAGTATTATAAATAAAGGATATTAATTTATTTGAATTATAATGTCGATTCAGGCATACATCAAGAGTTTCTGGACCTCTAAACTTATATTCTTGCATGTGTAATTTTACATAGTCTCTAAGTTGTAAATATCTAAACTAATTATTAGCATGTAATCCGTACTTCTGCTGTAAATCCTGAAAAGAAAGAAAAGTTCCCTTATGATAAAGATCTCCCACCCTTTTAATTTCATAACTTTTCCATTGAGCAAATCCTCCATCTAAGGCAGACGGCTTAAAAGAAGGGTTATTCGCAATAGGGAGGAAAACAGATAATTTACTCCATTTTAAGGTAAGCTTTAATTGTTTCCAGGTACGGATAACACTGTGTATAATGGGATTACCTCCATATGTTTTTTATTTAAATTTATTGGAGCTAAGAGAATCGCACCAATATCAAATGGTAAACAATCCTCTTTCTCCATCTTTAACCAATCCGGTTGTTGATCAGAATCATCCAACCAGCAGGTTATATTTTTAATATTAACCGCCCAATAATAAAATAAGAAGTTAGGTAAGGCAATTCCTCCATTAGTTTTAGACTTACATAAATGTATTTTATTTATTCTATGAGTCTTGTAGTCCCAGATAAAATTAGTAACAATTGAGTCAATTTAAAAAAAAAACTTTTTTGGAAGATAGATCGGAATTGCTTGAAATAAGTATAGTAGCTGTGGGAGAAAGGTCATCTTTATAGCATTACTACGACCAACTAATGATATAGGAAGTGTTTTCCAAAATTGGATATTTCTGTGTAATTTAGTGAGTAAAGGAGGAAAATTTAATTTAAATAAAGAAGTATATTTCCTAGTCACGTAAATTCCAAGATATTTAAACTTTTCATAGGCAATTTTAAAAGGAAATTGTTGAGGTATGGCCGGGTTATGCTCCATTATTGGCATAATTTCACTTTTGTACCAGTTAATTCTATAACCTGAAAATGAACCAAATTGAGTTATGAGATTTAATAAATTCGGAATGCTAATTTCTGGCTTTGTAATGTATATTAATACATCATCCGCATATAAAGAAATTTTATTGGTTGTATGTTTAGTGTTATAGCCATGAATATCTGAATTTGATCTAATACTCTCAGCAAGTGGTTCTATAATAAGGGCAAATGGAAGCGGGGATAGTGGGCATCCTTGTCTACAACCCCTAGATAAATGAAATTTGGATGACAGCATGTGATTAGTTAATATTCTGGCTGTTGGGGATGTATATAAAAGTTTCACCCATGAAGAAAATTTTTCACCTAATTGAAAACTTTCCATCACTGAGAAAAGATAGGGCCATTCTACTTGATCAAATGCTTTTTCAGCATCAAGCGAGATGATTGCTAAATCTTCGTTTAATAGTCTATTTGAATATATTATATTGAACAAGCGTCTCAAATTGAAAAATGAATATCGTTTGGCTATAAAGCCTGATTGATCGGGGTGTATCAATTTATCTATAACTTGACTTAATCTATGATCTAAGATTTCCGCTAATATCTTCTGATCAGTATTTAAAAGAGCTATCGCTCTATACGAACCAGGGTCTTCAGAATCCTTATCTTTTTTAGGAATGAGGATTATTGTTGATTCAGTCAAAGTTTGCGGTAATCTCTGTTGTTTAAAGGCGTGACTATATACAGTTTGCAAACGTGGAGAGATCAAATCACTATTTTTTAAAATAAAATTCATTATTTAAGCCGTCAGGGCCAGGAGTCTTCCCATTTTTCATGGATTTAATGGTCTCTTCAACGTCTTTCATAGTTATTTCTGCGCCCAGTGAATTTCTATCACTCACATTCAAACCAGGAAGGTTACATTCCTGCAAAAAGTTTTGCATCTGCGTAGAGCTATCTGTTATTTTTGATGAATATAATGACTGATAAAATTGCAAAAATCTCTGATTAATATCCTTAGGTAATTTAAGCAAGTCTCCGTTTTCTGATCTAATTTTATGTATTGTAGAATCATCTTCTAATTTACGGAGTTGACGTGCTAGCAATTTCTGTGGTTTATCTCCAAATTCAAAATGTTTTTGTTTAGTATATTGAAAAAGCCTTAAAATATGAGCTGAGAGAATATAATTTAACTTATATTTGAGAGCTGCGATTTTATTATGTATTTCAATAGAGGGAGCGATGGCATTTGTTATGTCTAACTGTTTTATCTGACTTTCTAGGTCATTTTGTTCAGTCCGCTTCTTCTTGTTTTGAGACGCTTGAAAGGCAATAATACATCCTCTCACAAACGCTTTAAATGTTTCCCAAAGCAGGGACGCAGGTGTTTCAGGGAGGTCATTCGCGTTAAAAAAAGTTTCAAATTGCGATTTAAGATAGTCATAACATGCTTTTTATTTAAGATTTGAGGATTAAATCTCCAGTTAGTCTGTTTCCCCGTTACTCCTTGGAGTTTTACCCTAAATGTTAAAGGGGCATGATCGGATATAATAATATTATGATATTTTGAATTATACGTATAAGGAATAAGTTTGGAGTCTACCAAGAAATAGTCAATTCTTGAGTATGTTTTATGCACTGGTGAATAAAATGAATACTCTCGGCCTGAAGGGTTTTCAATTCTCCAAACATCTTTTATATTTGCACTATTTATATAAGAGTTTAATAATTCACACGACTTGGATTTTGTTTTCCTTTGAGTTGACGATCTATCCAAATAAGGATCTAATGTACAATTTAAATCTCCTCCAATTATCAAGTTATATTGTCCAAATTCTGGAATGGTATTAAATATATATTTTTTAAATAATGGATTATCAAAATTTGGTGCATAGACATTCACCAATATCAATTTTGTAGAATATAGTTCTCCCACTAATATAACATATCTACCTTCAGTGTCAACTATAGAGGAAGTATGTATAAATGGTATACGCTTACGAATTAAAATGGCAACACCTCTTGATTTAAAGGGAAATGATGAGTGAAATAATTTATCAATCCATTTGCCTTTCAGTCTATTATGTGCTACATTTTTGAGATGAGTTTCCTGAAGGAACATTATATCTGCATCAATAGATTTTAAATGTGAAGGTACTTTACCTCTTTTAACATTCCAACTACAAAATGTAATACCTTTACCCCCTGTTTTCCTAGTAGAATCTTGCATCTTAACCGATGAATAGTCTATAATAAAGCAAATGGCCTGGCACCCGAACTACAACATTTTTCTTGAATGAAGGGTGGATGATCTTTTGTACTACGTAGAATGTCTCCCGGAAACATCTCGCAAAAGTATATAAATTCTGAAAAATGACATAATAATAAAAATTGAATCTAAAAAAAAAATCAATATATAAAAGGTTAAAAGAGTGCAGGAAAAAAGAAGAAACAACTAAAACTACAACTACAATTAGTGCAGTTAGTGTTAGCCACCCTAAGGTGGCAAAAAATCTAAGGAATTCCGTGGGATGTAAAAAAATAATAATACTAGCTCCGTTTTTTAACGAAGTTGTTGTTTTGTATTTATTTTTTTATAAAAGAGAGATAAACGGGGCAGGCTCGAAACTAATTAATCTATAATAAATCGATTTTTCTGTCTAAGGTATATTAATTAAGTGTTCAAAGTAAAGTTTACATAAATCAAATATTACTTATACTTCTTATTAGTAATGACTAATAAAAATATATATGTTTTTTGATTAATAGTAATTAGTTACGGTTAATATTCGTATAGTATATATACTAAGCTTAAATCTTTAGGTTTTAATATTTTAAAGTCCAATCAGATGTCTGCCAATTAATAAAGCCGTGAAGTCATATTCAACCCTTCAGCGACCTTTCGATCTCCCGAGCAAATTCCAGTGCTTTATTGTGGTCAGTAAAAAAGGATTCGGTTTGATTGTAGGTAACTCGAAGTTTTGCTGGATACAACATACCAAATCTGAGCGCTGGGATCTTCCTTAGAATAGACCTTGACTCATTAAACAGTGCTCTTTTCTTGACCACCTCAGCAGGGTAATCTATGAAGATGCGAATCTCATCGCCTTGAAATGATAAAGCTCTGTTGCTAGCAATTCTCGACAGCATATCTTCTAAAACTTGAGCATTATGCACCCTCAGTATCAAATGCCTTGGAGGGGCGTTAGCACCTGGCCGTGCTCTCAGTGCTCTGTGGGCTCGATCCAGCAAGGGCTTTGAATCCATTTTCAAAACTTCTTGTAACAGTAGTAAAGTCACAAAGGTTTTTATATTTTTCTTTACCTTCTTTAACTCCAAGAATTCTTAAATTTTGTCGTTTAGAATGACCCTCTAGGTCAGTACATTTTTCAGTTAATTTCATCAATAAATAAGATAAACGCTGAGTCTCCGTCAATACTGCTTTTGTTGTTTCAGCACTTGTCTCGGCTAAAGTTTCCAACTCACATATAGCCTCATCATGTTATTCACAAAATGCTGGAGTAACTCAGCAGGTCAGGCAGCATCTCGGGAGAGAAGGAATGGGTGACGTTTCGGGTCGAGACCCTTCTTCAGACTGATGTCGGGGGTGGGACAAAGGAAGGATATAGGTGGAGACAGGAAGATAGAGGGAGATCTGGGAAGGAGGAGGGGAAGGGAGGGACAGAGGAGCTATCTGAAGTTGGAGAAGTCGACGTTCATACCACCGGGCCGCAAACTGCCCAGGCGAAATATGAGGTGCTGCTCCTCCAATTTCCGGCGGGCCTCACTATGGCACTGGAGGAGGCCCATGACAGAGAGGTCAGACTGGGAATGGGAGGGGGAGTTAATGTGCTGGGCCACCGGGAGATCAGTTGCGTTAATGCGGACCGAGCGCAGGTGTTCAGCGAAGCGATCGCCGAGCCTGCGCATGGTTTCGCCGATATAGATAAGTTGACATCTAGAGCAGCGGATGCAATAGATGAGGTTGGAGGAGGTGCAGGTGAACCTCTGTCTCACCTGGAAAGAATGTTTGGGTCCTTTGATGGAGTTGAGGGGAGAGGTAAAGGGACAGGTGTTGCATCTCGTGCGGTTGCAAGGGAAAGTGCCCGGGGTTAGGGTGGTTTGGGTAGGAAGGGACGAGTGGACCAGGGAGTTGCGGAGGGAACGGTCTCTGCGGAATGCAGAGAGGAGAGGGGGTGGGAAGATATGGCCAGTGATGGGGTCCTGTTGTAGGTGACGGAAATGTTGGTGGATGATATGTTGGATCCGCTGGCTGGTGGGGTGGAAGGTGAGAACGAGGGGGATCGTGTCCTTGTTGCGAGTGGGGGGATGGGGAGCAAGAGCGGAGCTGCGGGATGTAGAAGAGACCCTAGTGAGAGCCTCATCTATAATGGAGGAGGGGAAGCCCCGTTTTCTGAAAAACGAGGACATCTCGGAAGCCCTAGTCTGAAACACCTCATCCCGGACGCAGATGCGGCGTAGACGGAGGAATTGGGAGTAGGGGATAGACTTTTTGCAGGGGACCGGGTGGGAAGAAGGGTAGTCCAGATAGCTGTGCGAGTCGGTGGGCTTGTAATAAATGTCCGTCACTAGTTTTTCTCCTGTGATGGAGATGGTGAGGTCCAGAAACGGGAGGGAGATGTCAGAGATAGTCCAGGTATATTTAAGGGCAGGATGGAAATTGGAGGTGAAGTGTATAAAGGCAGTGAGTTCTGCATGGGTGCAAGAGGTAGCACCAATGCAGTCGTCGATGTAGCGGAGGTAGAGTTCGGGGATGGGGCCAGTGTACGTCTGGAACAGGGATTGTTCGACGTACCCGACAAAGAGGCAGGCGTAGCTAGGGCCCATGCGAGTGCCCAGAGCTACGCCTCTAGTTTGGAGGAAGTGGGAGGAGTCAAAGGAGAAGTTGTTGAGGGAAAGAACCAGCTCTGCTAGGCGGAGGAGAGTGTTGGTCGATGGGGATTGCCTGGTTCTACGGTCGAGGAAGAAACGGAGGGCTTCGAGACCATCCTTGTGGGGGATGGAAGTGTAGAGTGACTGGACATCCATGGTGAAAATGAGGGAGTGGGGGCCTGGGAACCGGAAGTTATCCAGGAGTTGGAGAGCGTGTGAGGTGTCTTGGACGTAGGTGGGGAGGGATTTGACCAGGGGGGATAGGATGGAGTCGAGGTAGGTAGAGATAAGTTCGGTGGGGCATGAGCAGGCAGAGACAATGGGTCTGCCGGGACAATTGTGTTTGTGGATTTTGGGTAGGAGGTAGAATCGGGCCGTGCGGGGCTGGGGAACTATGAGATTGGAGGCACTGAGGGGTAGTTCGCCGGAGTTGGTGAGGTCGGTGATGGTGCTGCTGATGAAGGTCTGGTGTTTATCGGTGGGGTCATGGTCCAGGGATAGGTAGGAAGAGGTGTCTGATAGTTGTCGTCTGGCCTCGGTGCGGTAGAGGTCAGCACGCCAGACTACCACAGCCCCTCCCTTGTCAGCGGGTTTAATTATTAAGTCCGGGTTGTTGCGGAGTGAGTTGAGGGCTGCACGTTCAGGAGGGGAGAGGTTGGAGTTAGTCAGGGGAGTGGAAAATTTGAGGCGGCCGATGTCACGCCGGCAGTTTGAAATAAAAAGTTCTGGTGCACTCATCATGTTGTTCTATTGACGCAGTGATGTGGTTCACCTTACCGGAAAAATCAGAGTCCAACTTTTGAAGCTTGGAGGTTACATTCTCCATGTGTTCATTCATAATTAGACACATTTCAGCCTTTGATTTAGCCAACTATTCCTTAATAATAGTTAGTATTTCCACCTTCATTCCTTTAAGCGATACTAATTCAGCTTTCATCTCTTGGAGTTCAACTGTCATATTTGTCACTTGAGACTTCATACCTGAAAGCTCCTCACCAACAACGCTACGAAATTCTTCCAAACCAATTTTTTTAGGCTGTGGATTCCGGACTCGTTTGGAAGTTTCTTCCTGAGCCGACGATGAGGTTTGGGCTGTAGCAGAGGCTTCCATCTCTCCTGGTCTTCTTCTTCCACGGGTCTTGTTCTACCCGTTCCTTTTTTAACGGTTTTTAACGGGGGGGTGGGGGGTGCGACTTGTCGACATTTACTATTAAAAGTCGCGATCTGATGACGTCACCCACCCTTCGTTGAAAATTCCACCGCCTGTTGTTCAATAATTGGATCGATCTCCTGAACCGGTGGCCGCGGATCTACCGGCGTGTGTTGTTACCGAACTGAACTCACTGTGGAATGAATCCATTAACGGAGCCGCTCTGCTGCCGGATCCTAAGTTGTCCCTGCCTTCCCTCTGGAACCCTCCTCGTCCCCATCAGATGCCGAGTTCCCAGAGCCCGGGTTAAACGCGGCCGGTCACGGTTAAGTCTGTGAAACCGGCCCCATCAGAGACTGTGAGCGGGGTTAACTGTAGACAGGACCATTCCGACTATTGTAGCGGGCGGCTGCTCGTTCTCTCCCCGCCCTTTACCCCGCCCGTCGCCTTATCTCCTCTCCCCTGAAGCAGGGAGGTCGGGCACAGTCGGAGCCGGGTCTGACATTGTTAAACCTGCAGCCACGCACCGACTCCAACACTCCTGATCTTCAGCTGAAAGTGGAGCCGGTGTTCAGCCCCGGAGACCGTGTTCAGTAATGCCCAGTGTCCGTCCCCTTCTCTTTCCGCAGTGAATTTTGTGGCGATTGTGATCCTGTCCCGGGGAAAGTGCGGCCTCTCCACCTGCACCACTCGCTACCTGGTGGCCATGGCAGCGGCCGATCTACTCACCCTGATCACCGAGGTCATTTTATATCAGATCCGATATAATTACTTTTATTGGAGTTTCCTGTCCATCACCCCTGTGTGCAGTGTTAACGATGTACTGACGTTTGCAGCTACAGACTGTTCTGTCTGGTTCACCGTCACTTTCACCTTTGATCGCTTTGTCGCCATTTGTTGTCAGAAGCTGAAAACCAAATATTGCACCGGGAAAACTGCGGCTGCGGTTCTCGCAACAGCCGGCGTTCTGCTCTGTATGAAAAAAGTTCCCCGCTACTTCACACAGGAACCCCGGACAACCATCGACAATGTCCCGTGGGGATGTAACACGGTGGACAGTGTTTACACTGACCCCGGGTGGGTGGCATTTGACTGGATCGACGCAGTTTTAACTCCGCTCCTCCCTTTCGCTGTGATCCTGCTGCTCAACGCTCTGACAGTCCGGCACATTTTAGTGGCCAGTCGGGTCCGTCAGGGGCTGAGGGGTCAGAGCAAGGGGGAGAAGCGCAGAGACCCGGAGATGGAGAGCAGGAGGAGGTCTGTGGTTTTACTCTCCACCATCTCCGGCAGCTTCATCCTCCTGTGGCTGACGTATGTTGTAAACTTCGTCTATTATCAGATCACAGGGATTGGAAATGATATGAGTGAATCTCCATATATCTTTAACAACCACGGGTATTTGCTGAGGAATCTCAGCTGCTGCACCAACACATTCATTTACGCGGTGACCCAGTCCAAGTTCAGGGAGCAGGTGAAGAGCGCGGTGAAATATCCGCTCACCTCAGCGCTGCGGCTCATTAATATACCCGCGCCTTGAGCGCATCCCAGAGGCGGCCGCAATCTCTCCGCTCCGGGCTGCGGCTCCTCACATTCACCGCCGCATCTTCAAGCTGTCAGTCCCGGGCGGATGATCCATCGCCGGCCCCGCTCAGGGACCCCCAGCCCCTCACATTCACCCAATCGCCCCGTTGCTCAAAAATGCAGATTAAGCAGAAAAAATAACACCATTGCCTGTCATATATATCGATCATTTTTAATGACAGTCCCTGATCATTGAAGTGTTTATTTCAGTTTCTACCCCCTCATTCGTACCCCCCTCCCTCCGCACAGGGGACCGGTCAGGTCTCTCTCTCTCTCTCTCTCTCTCTCTCTCTCTCTCTCTCTCTCTCTCTCTCTCTCTC
>NC_135991.1:14264591-14354307 GCF_053455715.1 Rhinoraja longicauda | reverse complement strand
CATTTGACATGATGTAAAATAAAGATCCTTTTCTTTTTATTTCAAATGTTGGACTCTAAAGGGTTAACGCAGGTTCAGTATCCATAATTAATCTCATCAACAAAGAGCATTAACTCCATCTTGCTGCTCTATCCACGCTGGTAAACACGGCAGCTGAAGATGCATTAATTTGTTATTTTCTTCTTAATTAACACAGGTTAGAAATGCTAATTAACTCTCTCCGGCATACATTTGAAAGAAATGACACATAATGCTGACAATTAAAATGCAGCTTCAGACCTGAGAAAGAAAAAAGTTAAATTGATATTCTGTGCCATTCGTCCAGTGGGGAATATTATATCCAGCCGGTGAACACTAGCTGTGGCTCTGTTCAATCTGCAGTTTATTTTGTCGTAAACTACTTCAGACCAGGTGACAGGAAGATGTGAATTCAAACCCACAGACCAGACAGCAAGGTCGGTCTGAGAGTAAATTACCAACTCATCCGTCTGGGCTGTCCACACAGCGGCACAGAGAAAGCTGCCACACACGCAGACTTCATTTATGTGCTTATTTATCAAGTCATTCAAGAGAGCATATCTCCCATCATGCAGTGCAAATCTGGCACTCGTAGAAACTGAAATAAACACTTCAATGATCAGGGGACTGTTATTAAAAATGACCAATGTATGTGACAGGCAAATCCCCTCATTTCAAGGCTAGAGTTCAGTGGTAACAAAATATCCAAGGGCCATTTAAAAGCAGTTTACTTGTTAGTGCTGTACCTGGCGCAAATTTCGGACAAAGGTTGCCGTGTTTCATGGGGAGAGATGGTGCATTTTAGTTCATCTGAACTATTCCCATTTACCGACATATGAATCATCTCCCTTTAAACCATTCCCCTCATGTACCTGTCCAAATGACATTGTGTTGATATTACTATATTACATATGATACCCTGCCCCTCCATGAGATCACTGCACTGCCTACTGCGCTCCATGGAATAAAATCCTGGCGTGCCCAGCCTTTCCCTGTAGCTTCGACCCTTGTTTCCTGGCAACGTTTTCAAAAATATAGAAATTCAATGTGATCATGGCTGATCATTCTCAATCAGTACCCCGTCCCTGCCTTCTCCCCATACCCCCTGACTCCGCTATCCTTTAGAGCTCTATCTAGCTCTCTCTTCAATGCATTCAGAGAATTGGCCTCCACTGCCTTCTGAGGCAGAGAATTCCATAGATTCACAACTCTCTGACTGAAAAGGTTTTTCCTCATCTCAGTTCTAAATGGCCTACCCCTTATTTTTAAAATGTGGCCCCTTGTTCTGGTCTCCCCCCAACATTGGGAACATGTTTCCTGCCTCTAACGTGACCAACCCCTTAATAATCTTATACGTTTCGACAAGATCTCCTCTCATGCTTCTAAATTCCAGTGTATACAAGCCTAGTCGCTCCAGTCTTTCAACATATGAGAGTCCCGCCATTACGGGAATTAACCTAGTAAACCTACGCTACACGCCCTCATTGGCAAGAATATCCTTCCTCAAATTTGGAGACCAAAACTGCACACAGTACTCCAGGTGCGGTCTCACTAGGGCCCTGTACAACTGCAGAACGACCTCTTTGCCCCTATACTCAACTCCTCTTGTTATGAAGGCCAACATTCCATTGGCTTTCTTCGCTGCCTGCTGTACCTGCATGCTTCCTTTCAATGACTGATGCACTAGGAAACCCAGATATCTTTGTACGTCCCCTGTTCCTAACTTGACACCAACCAGATTAGATCCTGGTGAATCTGTTCCGCACTGTCTCTGGCAATAGGACATCATTTCCGTGATATGGTGACCAGAACTACACCAAAGGGCCTCGTCGATATTTGAAGTACAACTGAGGAGGCCGCTGCACGTGGAGGAGCAGTTAAGTCTTGATTTTCTTTATTTTCATGTTCAGCTGCAGTGCAAGTTTGTTCAGAATCAGACGCAGATTGGAAGTGAAACCATCAGTGAATTCAGGGGTGTCAGTCCCGATGAGCTGGAACCGAGACCAAAAGATGCATTAACTGTAGAGTAGAGGGATCTAGCACGACAGGTACACAGTGCGTTGATGGTAGCGTCACAGGTAAACAGTTTGGTCAAAAAGGGTTTTGGCACATTGGCCTTCATCAGCGAGAGCATTGAGTTTTGAAGTTGGGAGGTCATGTTGCAGTTGTATAAGACGTTGGTGAGGCCGTATTTAGATTATTCTGTTCAGTGTTGGGCACCATAGTATCGGTAAAATGATGTCAATCTGGAAAGCGTGCAGAGCAGATTTAGGAGGATGTTGCCAGGACTGCAGGACCTGATCTACAGACACAGATTCAGCAGGCTGGTACTTTATTCCTTGGTGCACAGGATTATCTGGGATGCTCATTTAGAGGTGAACAAAATAATGAAACGGATACACCTGGCAGACGCACAGACTAGGGGAAGCAAGAACCAGCGAACAGAGGTTTCAGAAGGGGGGGGGGGATTTAATCGGAACCCGAGGGGTAATTTTTCACACAAAGTGTGGTGAGTGTATGAAACGAGTTGCCAGAGGAGGTTTTTCAGGCCGGTACTCATTATCATAGAGTGATACGTTGTGGAAACAGGTCCTTCGGCCCAACTTGCCCACACCGTCCAACATGTCCCTGCTACAACCTGCCTGCGTTTCATCCATATCCCTCCAAACCAGTCTTATTCATGTACCTGTCTAACTATTTCTTAAATGTTGGGATTGTCCCTGCCTCAACTATCTCCTCTGGCAGCTTGTTCCATACATCCATCACCCTTTGTGTGAAAAGGTTACCCCGCCGATTCCAATCAAATCTTTTCTTAATCACCTTAAACTTATGTCCTCTGGAGCTCGATTTTCCCGCTCAGGGCAAGAGACTCTGTGCATCTACCCGATCAATTCCCCTCATGACCAAATACACCTAAATAAGATCACCCCTCTTCCTCTTGCGCTCCAAGGAATGGAGTCCCAGCCTACTCAACCTCTTCCTACAGGTCAGACACAGGCATAATCCTCGTAAAATGTACCTGTAAAGTTTCCAGTTTTGCAGCATCTTTCCTATAGCATGGTACCCAGAACAGAACATAATATCCCAAATGCGGTCTCACGAAGGTCTTATATTACTGCAACATGACCTCCCAACATCCATACTCAATACTCTGGCTGATAAAGACCAATGTGCCAAAAGCCTTTTTGACCACCAGATCTACCTGTGACTCCGCCTTCAAGGAACTGTGCACCTGCACTCCTAGACCCCTCTGCCCTACAACACTACCCAGAGCCCTACCATTCACTGTGTCGGTCCTGCCCTTGATAGATTTCTCAAAATGCAATACTCACTTTGCAATACTATAATTTGATTGGACTATAGGAGTAAAGAGGACCTTTTGCATTTGTATAGGTCAGTGGTGAGACTACATCTGAATATTGTGTGCAGTTTTGTTCTCCTAATTTGAGGACGAACATTCTTGCGATTGAGGCAGGGCAGAGTAGTTTTACTAGATCAATCCCTGGGATGGCCGGACCGTCACATGAGGAAAGGTAGGAAAGACTGGACTTCTATTCACTAGAATTGAGAAGTATGAGAGGGGATCTTATAGAAACGTATAAAATAATAAAAGGTCTGGATAAGCTAGATGCAGGAAAGATGTTCCCGATGTTGGGGGAGTCCAGAACCAGGGACGACAGTCTAGGAATAAAGAGGGGGGGGGCATTTAAAACTGAGGTGAGAAAAACCTCTTCACCCAGAGCGTTGTGAATTTGTGGAATTCTCTGCTACAGAAGGCAGTGGAGGACAATACACTGGATGAATTTAAAATGAGTTAGATAGAGCTCTAGGGGCTAGCGGAATCAAGCTATTTGTGAAGAAGGCAGGCACGGGTAACTGAATGTGGACGATCAGCCATGATCACAATGAATGGCGCTGCTGGCTCGAAGGGCCAAATGGCTTCCGTCTGCACCTATTTTCTATGTTTCTATGTTTCTCACATTTATATGCATTAAATTGCATCAACCATTCCTCGGTACACTTGGCTAATCGGTCAAGATCCTATTGAACTTCATTACAACCATCTTCACTGGTTTCTGCAAAACAACCTACTTTTGTATCATCTGCAGACTTGCTATTCTTGTTGCTGTGTTTTTTCATCCAAATCTTTCATATAGTCGACAAACAGTAACTGGCCCAGCATCGAACCCTGAGGCACGACACTAATCACTTGGGGTCCAGTCCGAGAAGCAACCTTCCACCATAACCCTCTGCTTCCTTCCATGAAGCCAATGTGCTATCCATTAAGCTATCTCTCCTTGAATCTCATGCGATCTATCCTTCAAGAGCTGGCTACCACTAGGAACCTTCTCGAATACTATGCTGATGTCCATGTATACAACATCTACAGCTCTGACCTGATCGACCTTTTTGGTCACGTCTACAAAAAGCTAGCTCTAAAAGGTACTTTGAGGTACATAGGTACTAAAATTACTCACTATAAAATGTACGAAATAAAGGTGCTAACACAAAAGTACTCTCGCAACCTTTAAGGAACTTTTAGACAGGTGCATCGATAAGCCATTGATAGGAAAATGTGCCGATCGCAGGCAGGTGGGACTAGTGTGGAGACATGTTGGCCGGTGTTGGCAGGCTGGGCCGAAGACTCTGTAAGATTCTCTGACTCTATGTCTCTATAACTGGAGGGTTTGTGCACAAATAGTGCAGTAAGATATTCCACACTTGTCCATTGATCTCTGTCCTGGGATCGGAGATCAGATTCACTTAGAAATATAGAAACATAGAAACATAGAAAATAGGTGCAGGAGGAGGCCATTAGGGCCTTCGAGCCAGCACCGCAATTCATTGTGATCATGGCTGATCATTCACTTCAAGACAAATCATGTAAATTATACTTTTTGAAAACATCAACAGTCAGCAGTTCTGTTGAATGGTTAGCCATTGATCGGTAACCTGCGTACATGTCCAATCATCTACAGTGGCTCAGCACGAGGCCAATGTTGTCAATGGTTTCACTGGTGAAAATATATCTGAGCATTGTGCGACGGAACTGGGAACTGGTTGTTATGTGAGATGTCCTTGGAATGCATGATTCACAGAAACTACATGTGTGTGATTTCAGTGAAGTAGGTAATGGGTCTGGATAAGCAGTGACATTATCAGTGTGGTCAGTGATGGGTTTGGATAAGCAGTGACATTATCAGTGTGGTCACTGATGGGTCTGGATAAGCAGTGACATTATCAGTGTGGTCAGTGATGGGTCATGATAAGTAATGATATTATCAGTGTGGTCAGTGATAGGTTTGGAGAAGCAGTGACATTATCACTGATCTTACGATCTAATAGAAACATAAGTGTAAGAATATAACTGCATATGCTGGCACAAATCGAAGGTATTTATTTCAGAAAATGCTGGAGTAACGCAGCAGGTCAGGCAGCACCTCAGGATAGAATGAATGCGTGACGTTTCGGGTCGAGACCCTTCTTCAGACTGATGTCAGGGGGGCGGGACAAAGGAAGGATATAGGTGGAGACAAGAAGATAGAGGGAGAACTGGGAAGGGGTGTGGAAGAGAGGGACAGAGGAACTATCTAAAGTTGGAGAAGTCAATGTTCATACCGCTGGGCTGCAAGCTGCCCAAGCGAAATATGAGGTGCTATTCCTCCAATTTCCGATGGGCCTCACTATGGCACTGGAGGAGGCCCATGATAGAAAGGTCAGACTGATGTGAGGAAAAACATTTTCACGCAGAGTTGTGAATCTGTGGAATTCTCTGCAAAGGAAGGCAGTGGAGGCCAATTCACCGGATGTTTTCAAGGCAAAGTTAGATAATGCTCTTCGGGTAACGGAAACAATGTAAATGGGGAGAATGCGGGCACGGGGTACTGATTTTGGATGATCAGCCATGATTATGTTGAATGATGGTACTGGCTCGAGGGCCGAATGGCCCACTCCTGCACCTATTTTCTATTTCTCTATGTTTCTGTGTCTATGCATCAGGTTGCGATGCTTCCATTTCATCTTAACTCCCGTGTTTTGTATTTCATACGAAAGTGGATAACAAACCTATGTTTTACATTATTGCATATGTTTGACTCTAAAGGGTTAACGTATGTTCAGTATCTGTAATTAATCTCATCTGGAATGAGCACTAACTCCATCTTGCTGCTCTATCCACGCTGGTAAACACGGCAGGTGAAGATGCATTCATTTGTGATTTTAATCTTAATTAACAATGGTTATAAATACTAATTGCCTCTCTCCGGCATATAATTTAAAGAATAACACATAATGCTGAAAATTAAAATGCAGCTTCAGATCTGAGATAGGGAGAGTTGAGCAATTGAGCTGTGCCTGTGGGGAATATTAGTTCCAGTCGGTGAACACAAGGCGAGGTTCTGTTAAATCTGTAGTTTATTTTTTATTGAACTACTTCAGACCAGTTGACAGGTTGATGCTAATTCAAACCCACAGACCTGACAGCAAAGTCGGTTTGAGAGTGAATGACCAACTCACCCGTCTGGGCTGTCCACAGCGGTTTAGAAACATAGAAACATAGAAAATAGTTGCAGGAGTAGGCCATTTGGCCTTTTGAACCGGCACCGCCATTCAATATGATCATGGCTGATCATCCTAAATCTGTACCCCGTTCCTGATTTCTCCCCATGCACCTTTATTTCGTTAGCCCGAAGAGCTATATCTGACTCTCTCTTGAAAATCTCATGTGAATTGGCCTCCACTGCCTTCTGTGGCAGAGAATTCCACAGATTCACAATTCATCTCAACTGGGGAGGCCGACGACAGACCAGTTTCTCCTCATCTCAGTGATAATTGAGCTACCCCTTATTCTTAAACTATGTTCCCTGTTCTGGACTCCCACAACATCGGGAACATTTTCCCTGCATCTTGCCTGTCCAAATCCCTTAAGAATTGTATATGTGTAAGAAGGAACTGCAGATGCTAGTTTAAACCGAAGATAGACACAAAAAGCCGGAGTAACTCAGCGGGACAGGCAGTATCTCTGGGGAGAAGGAATGGGTGGAGACCCTTCCACAAAATTGTATATGTTCTACAAGATCCCCTCTCATCCTAAATTCCAGTGAATTTAAGCAAACTCTCACACACACTCAGTCTGTATTTCTGTGCCTATTTATTAATTAATACAAGAGAGCATTTCTCCCTTCCTGCTGTGTATAAGTGGCACACATAGAAACTGGAAAAAACACTTCAATGATCAGAGACATATTAAAATGACCAACGTATATGACAGGCAATATCATGTTGTTGCTTGAACTGCAAGTTTGATAAAATTCGACACCTATTGGCGTTTAATTCCTCTGATTTCCAGGCTGGAGTTTAGTTTGAGGAGAGTGAAGCACGTGTTGGACTCTTGCGAGGGAGTTGAACAATGTGCCTCCGTTATTGGTGACACCACCACCCAGTACAGTATCACCACTGTTGTGCAGTCAGTGATGTGTCTGCTATGTGGCTACAAATGGGGAGACCGATGACAGAGCACATTAGAGATTACAGAACTGCTTATTCCATTCATGGAAACAGCAGGGAAACAGGCCCTTCGGCCCGACTCGTCCGTGCAGACCGAGATGCCTATCTACGGTAATCTCATTCATCTGTATTTGTCCCAAATCCGTCCATTTCCATCCGAAACAAACGGCTGTCCAAATGCTGTTTATTTGCTGAGATGGTATCTTTCCCCACCGCCTCAAAAGAAAATATTGCTCCATCGTTGAAGTCAGAATTCCCTAAAATATCTCCCCTTTCGATTAAACGTACGTTCTCTGGGTTTAGATTCTCCCAGCCTGGGAAATAACTGTGACCATCTACTCAATCCTGCTGTAGTTGACATAACTTTACAAGCCTCAGTAAGGTCGTCCCTCTGCATTATTGCTCCAATGAGATCAATCCCACCTGATCAAATCTGTCCTCAAACTAACGCTGTCCATTCCAGATAACATCCTGGTGAATCCGTTCCGCACCGCCTCTGGCAATAGGACATCATTTGTGTAATATGGTGACCAGAACTACACAAAAGGGCCTCGCAGATATTTGAAGTACGACTGAGGAGAGCGCTGCACTTGGAGGAGCAGTTAAGTCTTGATTATTCTTTATTTGGTTGTTCACCTGTAGTGCAAATGTATTCACAATCAGACGCACATGGGAAGTGAAAACATCAGTGAGTTCAGAAGTGTCAGTACCGATGACATGGAACCGAGGCAAAAGTTGAATTAACTGTAGAGCAGAGGGATCTAGGACGTCAGGTGCATAGTGTGTTGAATGTAGCGTCACAGGTTGATAGTGTGGTCAAAAAGACTTTTGTAACATTGGCCGTCTTCGGCCATAGCATTGTGCATAGATATACAGAGGTTATGTTGCCGTTGTGTAAGACGTTGGTGAGGTCGCATTTGGAGTATTGTGTTCTGTTGTGGGAACCATGATACAGGAAAGATGGTGTCAATCTGGAAAGGAGATAGCGGATATTTACGAGGATGTTACCAGGAACAGTGGGCCTGATCTTGAGGGACAGATTCAGCAGGCTGGTACTATATCCCTTGGTGTATATAGGCTAGTACTATATCCCTTGGTGCGTATAGGCTAGTACTATATCCCTTGGTGCAGGAGGCTGAGGGATGATCTTCTACAGCTGAACAAAATAATGAGAGGAATAGATCTGGTAGATGCACAGAGAAGGGGAATCAAGAACCAGGGGGGCTAGGTTTAAGATGGGGGGGGATTTAATCGGAACCTGAGCTGTATTTTTCACACAAAGGGTGGGGAGTGTGTGGAACGAACTGCCAGAGGAGGTAGTTCAGCCCTGTCCTCATAGAGTCATAGAGTGATATGGTGTGGAATCAGGCACTTCCGCCCAACTTGCCCACACCAGCCAACAGGCCCCATCTACATTAGTTCCACCTGTCTGCATTTGGTCCATATCCCACCAAACCTGTCCTATTCATGTACCCAACCTGTCTAACTGTTTCACAAATATTGGGATAGCCCCTGCCTCAAATACCTCCTCTGGCAGTTTATTCCATCAATCCACCACCCATTGTGTGAAAAGGTTACCCCTCAGATTCCATTTCAATCATTTTCCCTTCAACTTAAATGTATGTCCTCTGGACCTCGATTCTCCTACTCGGGGGAGGAGAAGCTGAGCATCTACCCGATCTATTCCTTTCATGATCCTCCTGCGCTCCAAGGAGACCAAGCCCACCTAATTGATTCTGTCTTCAAACTAACGCTGTCCATTCCAGATAACATCATGGTGAATCTGTTCCGCACTGTCTCTGGCAACAGGACATCATATCTGTAATATGGTGACCAGAACTACACAAAAAGGCCTTGCAGATATTTGAAGTACAACTGAGGAGAGCGCTGGAACTTGGAAGAGCAGTTAAGTCTTGATTTTTCTGTATTTGGGTGATCATTTGTAGTGTAAGTGTGTTCAGAATCAGATGCAGATGGGAAGTGAAACCATCAGTGAGTTTAGAGGTGTCCGTACCAATCAGGACGGGGCAAATGTTGTCAAAGGTGGTGAAAATATGTTTGAGCAGAATGCGATGGAACTGGGTAGCTGGTTGTTACAGTATGTGAGATGTCTTTGGAATGGATGATACAAAGAACATACCTGTGTGTGACGTCAGTGTGGTCAGTGATGAGTCTGGATAAGCAGTGACATTATCAGTGTGGTCAATGATGGGTCTGGATAAGCAGTGACATTATCACTGTGGTCAGTGATGGGTCTGGATAAGCAATGACATTATCAGTGTGGCAGGTGATGGGTCTGGATAAGCAGTGACATTATCAGTGTGGTCAGTGATGGGTCTGGATAAGAAGTGACATTATCAGTGTGGTCAGTGATAGGTCTGGATAAGCAGTGGCATTATCAGTAATTAATCTCATCTCTAATGAGCTCACTGCATCTTGCTGTTCTATCCGCGTTGGCAGGTGCAGACATATTTATTTGTTATTTTCATTTTAATAGGCAGTGGTTAAAATGAGTATATAACTTTCTCCGGCATACGAGTGATAGAGTAACACACAATGCGTCTCCCCCAACACTCCTCACCCTCTCTTCCTCTCTCCCTCCCCCTCCGCCCATTCTCTCCCCCCATAATTCTCCCCCCTCTCGCCCCCCAATATTCCGATCCTCTGACTTCCCACCTCCCCTCTCTCCACACTCCTCCCCACTATCTCCCCACACTCCTCTCTGTGCTGCCACACTCCTCTAATCTCTCTCCCCACACAGCTCCCCCTCTCTCTCCGCACCTCCTCTCTCCCCACTCACCTCTCACTCTCCATCCCCGCACACCGTGTTTCTCCCCACACACTCACTACTCCTCCCCCTCTGTCTCCCCACACTCCTCCCCCCTCTCTACCCACATTCCTCCCCATCTCTCTCCCCACGCACAACCCCCTCTCTGCCCACACTCCTCCCCTCCACTCTTTCCATACCACCCTTCCTCCCTCTCTCTCACACTCCTCCCTCCCATGTCCACTAAAACAACCTCTTTCCCCACACTCCTCCCCGTCATTTAACCCACACTCCCCCTCTCTCCCACCACACTCCCCCCTCGCTCTCCACATACACCCTACCTTCTCTCTCTCTTCCCACATTATTCAATTACTCTCCCCACACCCCCTCTCTTCCCATCCTCCATTCACACACACCTTCCTCTCTCCCTACTCACCTCCCTTTCTATCCACACTCCTTCCCTCTTCCTCTCCACACTCCTCACTCTCTCTCTCTCTGGATAAGCAGTGACATTATCAGTGTGGTTAGTGATGGATCTGGGTAAGCAGTGACTTTATGAATGTGGTCAGTGATGGGTGTGGATAAGTAGTGACATTATCAGTGTGGTCAGTGATGGGTCTGGATAAGCAGTGACATTATCAGTGTGGTCAGTGATGGGTCTGGATAAGCAGTGACATTATCAGTGTGGTCAGTGATGGATCTGGACAAGCAGTGACTTTATCAGTGTGGTCAGTGATGGGTGTGGATAAGCAGTGACATTATCAGTGTGGTCAGTGATGGATCTGGATAAGCAGTGACTTTATCAGTGTGGTCAGTGATGGGTGTGGATAAGCAGTGACATTATGAGTGTGGTCAGTGATTGGTCTCTCTCTCTCTCTCTCTCTCTCTCTCTCTCTCTCTCTCCCTCCCTCCCTCCCTCCCTCCCTCCCTCCCTCCCTCCCTCCCTCCCTCCCTCCCTCCCTCCCTCCCTCCCTCCCTCCCTCCCTCCCTCCCTCCCTCCCTCCCTCTCTCTCTCTCTCTCTCTCTCTCTCTCTCTCTCTCTCTCTCTCTCTCTCTCTCTCTCTCTCTCTCTCTCTCTCTCTCTCTCTCTCTCTCTCTCTCACCGGATTCACGCAACAGTTTGTACAGCAAGGTATTTTATTGCATTACCAGGCACATATGCACTCCTATCCGTGTTCTTCAGAGATGCTGCCTGACCCACTGAGTCACTCCAGCACTTTGTGTCTATCCACGTTGTCCAGAGATGCAAGTCCGCGCCTACCAGCGATCCCCGTACATTATTACTATCCTACACTAAGTAGCAAAGTTAATGTTACAGTGGTTATGGGAGATTTCATCATGCAGGTAGACTGGGAAAATCAGCTTGGTAATGGACCCCAATAAAGGGGGTTTGTGTAGTGCCCCCGATGTGGATTCTTAGAGCAGCGTGTACTGGAGCCGACCATGGAGAAGGTAATTCTGGATTTAGTGTTGTGTAATGTTTAATGTTGTGTCGATAAGGAAACTCAAGGATAAAGAACAAGGTTAAAGTCAGGAGGTGATGATCATAATATGATAAGTTTTAACCTACAATTTGAGCGGGAGATGGGAAAATCGGAAGTGTCAGTATTGCCGTTGAGCAAGGGGGTCTATGGAGGTATGATGGAGGAGCTGGCCAGAATTGACTGGAAAGAGACCCGAGCAGGGAAGGCAGTGGAACAGCAATGGCAGGTATTTCTGGGAATAATACAGAAAGTGCAGGATCAGTTCATTCCAAAGAGGAAGAAAGATTCTAAGGGGAGTAAGAGGCGACCGTGGATGACAAGGGAAGTTAAGGACAGTATAAAAATCAAAGAGAATGTGTAAAACATAGCAACGATGAGCGGGAAGCCAGAGGATTGGGACTCTTTTAAAAAGCAACAGAAGATAACTAAAAAGGCAATACGGGGAGAAAAGATGAGGTACGAAGGTAAGCTAGCCAAGAATATGAAGGAGGATAGTAAAAGCTACTCCACAGTATGACACTCCCTCAGTACTAACCACAGTCGTCACTCCATAATTTCTCCCACTCAGTGTATCGCTCCATCAGTACTACCCCACTGTGTATAACTCCACACGTTATCAGTCCATCAGTTCTACACCACCGTGTGTTACTCCATTTGTACAACACAGTTTTCACTCAACCTGTACCACCACATAGCGTGTCAATCCACCTGTGCTACCTCACAGTTTGTCACTCCATCAGTACTATCCCAGAGTACTCCATCAGTGATGACCCACAGTGTGTCACTCCATCAGCACTACCCACAGTGTGTCGTGTCACTCCATCAGTACTAGCTCACAATGGGTCACTCCATCAGTACCACACAGACTGTGTCACTCAATCGGCAATTCCCCACAGCGCGGAACTCCATCAGTACTATCCCACAGTATGCCATTATATCAGTTCTACCCCACAGTGTGTCACTCCATCACTTCTCCCCCTCAGTGTGTCACTCCATCAGTGCAATCCACGATTTGTCACCTGATCAGCACTACCACGCAGCGTGTCAATCCATGTGTATTGCACTAAAGTGTAGCACACCATCAATACTACTCCATAGTGTGTCACTCCATCAGTACTACCCCATAGTGTGTTCCTCCATCAGTAGTACTCTATCAGTACTCCATCAGTACTACCCCACAGTCGGTCACTCCATCTTTTCTCCCGCTCAGTATATCACTTCATCAGTACTACCCCACAGTGTATCATTCCATCAGGACTACTCCATAGGTTATCACTCCATCAGTACGACGCCACAGTTTGTTACTCCATCAGTACAACCCACAGTTTGTCACTTCATTTGTACTACCCCACACCGTATCACTCCATCAATACTATTCCAGAGTGTCATTCCATCGGTAATGCCCAACAGTCTGTCACTCCATCAGACCTACCCCACAATGTGTCAGTCCCAGTCCCAGCCCACTGTGTGTCACTTCACCAATTCTTCACACACTGTGACACTCAGTCAGTACTGCCCAACAGTGTGTAACCATCAGTACTACCCCAAAGTATGCCATTAAATCAGTACTACCCCATAGTGTGTCACTCCATCAGTTCTCCCCCTCAGTGTGTCACTCCATCAGTGCAATCCACAGTTTTCACTTGATCAGTACTACCACGCAGCGTGTCAATCCACCTGTACTTCACTACAGCGAATCACATCATTAGTACTACGCCACAGTGTGTCACGCCATCAGTACTTCCCCACAGTGTGTCACTCCATCAGATCTATACCATAATGTGTCATTACATTAGTACTACCACACAGTATGTAAACCCCATCAATACAACACAACACTATGTCGCTCCATCAGTACAACCCCAGAGCGTATCGTTCCATCTGTAGAATCCCACAGTATGTCATTCTATCAGTACTACCCCGCATTCTTTCTCTCTATTACTACTACCTGATGTCATTCCTTCAATACTATCCTCAGTGCACCACTCCATTAGTAATACTCCTCAGTGTATCATTCCATCAGCACTACGCCACCGAGTTTTACTCTACCAGTACTACCCTGGAAGGTGTCACTGCATCAGTACTCTCCTAGAATGTGTCGTTATATGAGTACTTCCACATAGAGTATCTCTCAATCAGTACTACAACTCAGTGTGGCATTACATCAAGAATATCAGAATGTCATTATTTCGGTACTACCTCACAGCGTGTTATTATATCAGTACTATCCCATACCATGTCACCCCGTCAGTACAACCCTACTGTGTGTCATTCCATCAGTTCTACCCCACAGTACGTCAGTCCATCAGTACTACCCCACAGTATGTCAGTCCATCAGTACTGCCCGTTAGATTGTAGCTCTATTAGTACTACCCCATGGTGTGACACTCCAACTGTACTATACCACAGTGTTTATCTCCATCCGTGTGTCCTCCCATCGGTAGCACCACACAATGTTTCAGGGCATCAGTACCACCCCATCGTGTGTCACTCCATCAGTAATATCCCACAGTGTGTCAATCCACAAGTACTACCACACTATGTCATTCCATCACTACTACGTCACAGTGTGTCACTCCATCAGTACTATAACCACACGATATACTCCATGAGTACACCCCAGAGCGTGTCACTCCATCAGTGTAAACCCACAGTATGTAAATCCATCAGTACTACCCGCAGTATTTTATTTTATTTCTTTATTATTTGTTTATTATTTATTCATTTTTTCCGGTCAATCCGTACCCCAGGTTGACCATAGAATTGTAAACGTTAAATAGTACGAAATCATTATATCAAAATATAAAACAAATTAATCACACATGATATTCTCTGACCGAAAAAAAGTGTAAGCAGAAGCCAAAAGTTATTGTGCCTACTTCACTACCACCCAAAAGTGTTTCACTCCATCAGTACTATCCAACTGTGTGTCATTGAATCAGCTCGACCCCAAAGAGTGTCATTACCCTAGAATGTGTCATTACATGAGCACTAACCCACAGTGTGTCTCTCTATCGGTACTACAACACAGTGTGGCATTGCATCAGGACTACCTCACCGTGTGTAATTCCATAGGGACTATCCCAACGTGTCATTGTTTCGGTACTACCCCAAACTGCGTCATTACATCAGTAGGACCACACACTGTGCCACCCAATCAGTACAAACCCACAGTGTGTCATTCCATTAGAACCACCCCACAATGTGTCAGTCCATCTGCACTACCCCACAGTTTGTCAGTCCATCTGCACTACCCCTCAGCGTTTCACTCCATCAGTTCTATCCCACAGTTTTTCACTCCATCAGTACAACTCCATAATATGTCACTCGAT
Source organism: Rhinoraja longicauda (assembly GCF_053455715.1). NCBI lineage: Eukaryota > Metazoa > Chordata > Chondrichthyes > Rajiformes > Arhynchobatidae > Rhinoraja > Rhinoraja longicauda. Next base: position 14,339,200 of record NC_135991.1, on the reverse strand, counting down.
CAGAACGACTTCACATATTATCACTCCATCAGTACAACCCACAGTGTGTCATTCCATCAATACCAACGCACATTGTTTCACTCCAACAATACTACCATACCATGCATCACTCCATCAGTACTATCCCACCGTGTGTCACACCATCAGTACTATCGCACAGTGTGTCATCATAACAACAGTACTACCCAAAAGTGTGTCCCTCCATCAGAACTACTCCAGAATGTGATATTACATCAGTGCTACTTCGCAGTGTGTCACTCCATCAGTGCTACACCAAATTATGTCACTCCATCAGTACAACCCCTGAGCGTGACAGTCCATCAGTACAACCTCACAGTACGTCATTCGATCAGTACTACCCGACTGTGTTTCGCTACGTCAGTACTACCTTAAGCATGTCATTCCATCACTGCTACCGAACAATGTATCTCTCCATCAGTAACACCACCTAGAGTCTCACTCCATCAGTACTACCTCGGAATGTGCCACTACATTAGTACAACCCCAAAGAATGTCATTCCATCAGTAATATCCTAGAATATGTCATTACATGAGTACGACCCCACCGTGTGTCTCTCTCTATCAGTTCTGCAACACAGTGGGCTATAACTCAAGGTCAACCCCACACTGTGCCATACCATAGGAACTAGTCCAAAGTGTCATTATTTCGGTACTTCCCCACAGTGTGTTATTACATCAATACTACCCCACAGTGTGTCAATTTCCCTCCAGAGATGAATAAAGTTTTTTCGTATCGGATCGGAACTTATCTTATTTGTACTACTCCACGCAGTGTCCCTCCATCAGTACCAGCGCACAGGGTGTCAGTTCATCAGTATTGCCGCTTCGTACCCCGAAGCGCGAGGTACGATCGACACGCTCGCAGGCCCTTCATCGCCCTGCGTGGCCTGGCCGCAGCACTTTCCATCGCCCGGTGGGGGCTCAGGACTTTCATCGGCCTGCTCGGCTCGGCTCGGCCCTGGGACTTTCCATCGCCCGGTGGGGGCTCAGGACTTTCATCGGCCTGCTCGGCTCGGCCCTGGGACTTTCCATCGCTCGGTGGGGGCTTCAAAAAGTTGGGAGCCTCGATCACCTCGTGGCACCACGGGAGAAGAATGAGGAGGAGATAAGACTTTTCTTTGCCTTCCATCACAGTGAGGGTGTGCCTAGAGCAATCACTGTGATGGCTGTTTGTATCTGTGTGTCCTGTGCTTTTTGTTGTCTACTGCCGGACCCTGACGTGAGAGGACGCTGGCGCTGTTTATTCGCCACTTCTCCGTTAGGATAGTTTGTCTGTTTGTTTTTATGTTATGATTGTTCTTGTAAAGCGCTTTGAGCTCCCGATAAGGCGCTATATAAATAAATGCTTATTATTATTAATATTATTATTATTAGTTTGTATGGTACCAAAGCGGAATATGAAGTGGCGTTCTTTCAGTTTGCATGTAGCCTCACTCTGGCAACGGAAAAGGTCCAGGACAGAAAGGTCAGTGTGGGAAGGGGAGATACAATGGTTGCCAACGGGAAGATCCGGAGGGGCTTGGCGGAACGAGGGTATGTGTTTGGCGAAACGGTCGCCGAGTCTACGCTCGACGACGCCGATATAAAGGAGATCATATCTGGAACACTGCAGAGAAGAGAAGTGGAGGTGCAGGTGTCTCACCTGGAAGGGCTGCTGAAGTGTGAGGGAAGGGGTATAGGCAGCTGTAACATCCCATGGTAGCTAACCGTGTTAACCGCATTTCCCAAGAAAGGCGTTGGAGAGAGAACTCAGGGCGAGCAGGAGAGTTGGCGAAAAGAGACAGACAGATTGGGAGTATAAAGATGAAACAGGGAGGTAACAGAGAAGATGGAGATGGAGGCGGATTGAACTATTAAAGGGTGAGTGGGAAGATAAAGAGAGAGGGGAGTTCAGTGCGATTAGGTTGGCAAAAGCGAAAAGAGGGAAGGGTCAGAGATAGAAAGAAACAGAGGGGGTTTCAATGAGAATGAGAGGGGAGAGGGAAAGGTTGTCAGAGATAGGGCGGCGCAGACAGGGAGAACAGAGAGTGTAGGGGAGAGAGTAACGGTTCAGCAGAGTGATAGGTGTATAGACGGAGGGAGAGAGAAAGGGTGCGTAGAGCTGCGTTGCTTCATTTGCCGTTTTATTTACGTTTAGGGCAATTCTGAGACGGCATTGTTTCTGATCTCTGAGTGTCGTGAGTCTGGGTCAGACCACCTCAAAGGCGATGAAGGCAGATAATTTTATTCTCCCGAGATAAATTCAGATCCATTCTGGGCAAGCAAGGTTACAGGGGTCGCCGGGGGTGTAGGGTTGAGGTTGCACTCAGACGAGCCACATTGTGTAGCCGAGAAGAGTGGAAGGACCATTTTAGTCCGAGGCAATCTGTTGAACTAATTCCACAATCTGTGGACAGCGATCGCCCAGCCCACCTTCAAACTGGGCACCAGAAGCCATGGTTCACTGGATCCCAGGAATTTGGGATTGCCTTGCCGAATAAAGCGGGTTGAAGGAAATCCAACAAACTGCACAAGGTGGAGAGTTGGATCTGCTGGAGTTTGAAACAGTATCCCTTTGCCGAACAATGCCGCTTCCAATTTCCATCCAAGAGTATCACCCCAATTCCCAGTCGTTGGAATTTCTCAATCAATTCCCAGAATAAATTCCAACCGGTCTCAGCAGGGAATTCACTTGGTAGATGTCATCTGTTTGCGAATCTCTATTTATAAACTCTGTTGAAACTTCACAGTCCCGGTGGAGATGTAAAATGGTATAAAATCTCCGGGATTGTTCTGTCCCAGCATTTCATTCCGAGAGGTTACCGGTAGCTCACGGAGACACGTCACTGGGAAAGGAGAATGCTTGACGAATATTACAGTATGGAGAAAATCTTCTACGTGATCATTGCTGCCGTCGGAGTCACCGGTAAGTAAGCCGAACTATTCAAATTCAATAACTGCTTGGGTTATCGGTGTTTTGACCTGAGTCTGATCATATTACAAGTTTCCCAACTGATGATCGTTGTGCAAGAATATGCGAAGTATATCAATCTCTCAGTGAAATATTTTTGAATTAACGCTGTGATTTTTCTTCTTTTGAGACAGTTGAAATTAACCCTCTTTTTCTCTCACTGCTGGGGCCCACTAGAATGGTGTTCTTGCCTTCAGTGGGACCTTGCCCAGAGTTGTCCCAGTGCTCGGGACTGGCAGCTCTCCGGGACGGTGTCACAGGGAGGGGTATACATTGTGAAGTTCACTGTGTCTGAGTTATTGATCAGAGTGAACACCCGCTCATGTGGACACGTCTCACTGTGTAGTCGGTCACAGTCGGATTCCAACGCCTGTTGGTCAATAATTGGATCGATCGGCAGCGGATCTACCGGCGTGTGTTGTTACCGAACTGAACTCACTTTGGAATGAATCCATTAGCGGAGTCACTCTGCTGCCGGATTCTAAGTTGTCCCTGCCTTCCCTCTGGAACCCTCATCGTCCCCATCAGATGCCGAGTTCCCAGAGCCCTGGTTAAACGTGGCCGGTCACGGTTAAGTCTGTGAAACCGGCCCCATCAGAGACTGTAAGCGGGGTTAACTGTAGACAGGACCATTCCGCCTATTGTAGCGGGCGGCTGCTCGATCCCTCCCCACCCTTTACCCCGCCCGTCGCCTTATCTCGTCTCTCCTGAAGCAGGCAGGTTAAGTCGGAACCGGGTCCGACATTGTTAAACTTGCAGGCGCGCGCCGACTCCAACACCCCTGATATTTAGCTGAAAGACGAGCCGGTGTTCAGACCCGGTGAAAATGTTCAGTAATGCCCAGTGTCTGTTCCCTTCTCTTTCCGCAGTGAATTTAGTGGCGATTCTGATCCTGTCCCGGGGAAAGTGCGGCCTCTCCACCTGCACCACTCGCTACCTGGTGGCCATGGCAGCGGCCGATTTACTCACCCTGATCACCGAGGTCATTTTGTATCAGATCCGATATCATTACTTTTATTGGAGTTTCCTGTCCATCACCCCTGTGTGCAGTGGTGTCTTTGTACTGAAGTATGCAGCTACTGACTGTTCTGTCTGGTTCACCGTCACTTTCACCTTTGATCGGTTTGTCGCCATTTGTTTCCAGAAGCTGAAAACTAAATATTGCACCGGGAAAACTGCGGCTGCGGTTCTGGCAACAGCCGGCGTTCTGCTCTGTCTGAAAAACATCCCCCGCTACTTCACACGGGAACCCTGGATAACCATCGACAATGTCCCGTGGGGCTGTGTCGCGGGGGACAGTTATTTCACTGACCCCGGGTGGGTGGCATTTGACTGGCTAGGCACGGTTTTAACTCCGTTCCTCCCATTCGCTGTAATCCTGCAGCTCAACGCTCTGACAGTCCGGCACATTCTGGTGGCCAGTCGGGTCCGAAAGGGGCTCAGGGGTCAGAGCAAGGGGGATAATGGCAGAGACCCGGAGATGGAGAGCAGGAGGAGGTCTGTGGTTTTACTCTTCTCCATCTCCGGCAGCTTCATCCTCCTTTGGCTGACGTTTGTTGTAAACTTCGTCTTTTATCAGATCACTGGAATTGGAACTGATCGGAATGATTCTGAATGGATCTTTGAGGAAGTCGGGTTTTTGCTGAGGAATCTCAGCTGCTGCACCAACACATTTATTTACGCGGCGACCCAGTCCAAGTTCAGGGAGCAGGTGAAGAGCGCGTTGAAATATCCGCTCACTTCAGTGCTTCAGCTCATTTATAAAACCGCACCCTGAGCGCATCCCAGAGGCGGCCGTATTCCCTCTGATCCGGCCTCCGGCTCCTGAAATTGACCGCCGGATCTTCCAGGTGTCAGTCCCGGGCGGATGATCCCATCGACGGCCCCGCCCCTGGACCTCCAGCCATCGCGAGATCTGTCACATTCACCCAGTCTCCCCGTCTCCCTCCGCAGTGAGGACCGGTCTGGGGTAAACTCCGCCCTGGGACCAATTGCCCCATCTCCCTCTGCAGTGGGGACCGGTCTGGGCTCAACTCCGCCTATGGGACCAATCGTCCTAACTGCCTCGGCAGTGGGGACCGGTCTGGGATAAACTGCACGCTGGGACTAATCCTCCTTTCTCCCTCCGTGGTTCAGATGTGCCCCTTGAACGTGTTTCGTCTGGTATAACTATATCCAGAATGAGTGTCCAATCTCCCACTGGTCCGTCTGGTGTGCCCTTCGCACGGGGACCTCTGTTCGATCTCCCTCGTGAGTGTGGCCCACCTATTGAAATCTCCCGCAATACCGGGCTTCGTTGAGAGTACAATCAAAGATCGATCACACACACTCACCTGTCACACACACTTACCTGTCACGCACGCTCCAACAGTAGATAGTGGGTGTTATAGGCGAGAGGGACTTAGGAGTGCAGGTACATAATGCCCTGAGCACGGTCTCCCAGGTGGACATGGAGTGTTGTGGAGCAGAGGGATCCGGTAGTACAGATACCTGGTTTCCTGAAAATGGCGTCACAGGTGGACAGTTAGTGCAGTTGAGCAGAGGGATCTAGGAACGCAGTTACACGGTTCCCTGGAAGTGACGTCACAGGTAGAAGGGGAGTGCTTTAGAGCAGAGGGATCTAAGAGTGCAGGTACACAATTCCCTAAAAATTACCTCATGGGTAGACCGGGAGCGTGGTAGAGCAGAAGGCAATTGGAGTACAGGTACATAGAACCCTAAAAGTGGCGTCACAGGTAGTTCAGGAGTGTTGTAGAGCGGATGTTTCTGTGGTTGCAGGTACACAGTTCCCTGAAAGTGGTGTCACATGTGGACAGTGAACGTTGTAGAGCACAGTCATCGGTTTCACCTGTTTATTTCCAAAGTTAGAAAATGCGAACTCTCCCGTCCCCTTCCCCGCCTTCCCCACCCCTCCCCCATGTTGCAGGATGCCAATGTATATGTGGATCTGTAGAATATATAAGCGGCTGGAGGATTCTCAGCTTGTGACTCTTTGGTAGAAGTAGATGTAGCCCAGGTTTCACGGCGATTTCACCGAGGCACAGACTTTCCGGATTACACACCTGTGGGGGAGAAAGTGACCGTGAGAGGAGGAGGGGAAAGAGGAAGCAGTATGTCTCAGGAATTTGTACTGGGCTCATTGTTGTTTGTCATCTACATCAATGAGTTGCATGAAAATATGCAAGGACTCATTTTTAACTTTGAATTTGGCACTAAAGTAGGGGTATCACAAACAGTGAAAATGGTGACCAATAATTAAAGCAGTAACTTTTTCAACTTGGAAAGTGGACTGAGAAATAGCAAATGGTGTTTCTTTCAGATAAGTGTGATGTTTTAATTTTGGGAAGTCAAACCATGTCATGAACTTCACCGTGAATGACAGGGACCTAGGAAGTGTTGTAGGGCAGATTGATCTCGGAGTAAAAGTACGTATTTCCATGAAAAGGGACGTAACAGGTAGAAAGGGTGGTGAAAATGATTTTAGGGCGCACTGTCTTCATCAGTCAGTGAATAAAATTTAGAAATTGGAACCGTTGCACAAGACGTTGGTGTAGGCGCACTTGGGGTAATGTATATAATTTTCGTCACCATGTTTAGGAAATATGCCACTAATTTGTAAAGAGTGCAGAAAATATGTTCGACTACGGTACTCCGAAAGAAGGGTCGGAGCTACTGGGAAAGGCTGGGCACGCCAGGAATTTATTCCATGGAGCGCAGTAGGCAGTGCAGTGATCTCATAGAGGTGCATAGTGTCATACGTCGCGTAATAATAACCCAAAGACATTTGGACAGGTACACGAGGGGAATAGTTTAGAGGAATATAATTCATATGCCGGCAAATGGGAATATTTCGGATGAACTAAAATGCACTAGCCCTCCCCATGAAACACGGCAAGCTGTTTCTGAAATTTGCGTCACGTACAGCAAAAACAAATAAACTGCTTCAAACGGCCTGACAACCGTTTGGATATTGTCGTGGTTACCGGTGGTCGAAATGAAGCAGATGACACGGAGAATTCTTCAAGAAGTTAAAAGCCTTTATTTGCAAACAACGGTTGGAACAATCAGGATGTCAACCATCTGACTGCCCACTTATTACACCGGGCAGCCTATTCTTATAGGATTATTCTAAACCTTATCTCCTTTGCATTACCTCATACCCACACTCCTTTCTTCAGTCCTTCATTTCTTTGTAGTACCTGTTTGCCCCGCCACCATTAAATCCCATTTAGTAATATATCCGTATCTCAATGCTCACATCCCTTCATATTTCGCTTCCCTTATTTCCTGCTAGTGCATACCTCACATTCATCCATCACCCCAAGGCCTATGTTTTTCCTTATCTCTTCTCTAGCCACCATTAAATCCTACTCATTGATGAATGTCCGCATCCCTTCGGATTCTGCTACCCTTATCATCAAGGCTAAAGCAAAGGTACAAGCTAAAGGAAAGGAGTGTTATGTTACAGAGACGTGTCAAGGGTAAGGAATGTCTAGAGCGCCTTAATTAGCTACAGAGAGGCACCTAATGCCTAAGTAGTCACAAACCTTAAACAACAATGTATAAAATAATACCGTAACAATGTCTAATGTATAAAATAATATCAAATAATATCATGCATAAAATAATATCGTATTAATCTCCCATATTCCCCCCTTTGAGACCTACATGGTCTCACAGAAAAAGAAAACCGAACACGCACATGTTGTTAACTCGAATCATAAATCCATTCTCAACCATTAGCTCCCCAACTTATTTTACAAAGAATGTACGGTTTGTCAGTGTTCTTCTTCCAATCATGCTAACATCCTGGGTCACTCAGCCAAAACCTACCCCCATATGTCTAGGGTATGAAAAAAGACCCAGCTTCCCTTACAACTACATTCTTAGTAAACTTCCAGAGTAAATTGCTCAACAGTATAGTATTCTATCGGAGGGATCTGTTTCTCTTGGAGATGAAATTTATCCGTATCCTGGAGCAACGGCAGCTGATTCGCAGTAGCTTTCACTAGAAGAGATTTAATACATGCAAAAACACAAAACAACACAATAGCAATTATAAGCAGGGTGATTCCAATAGTCAACCCGACTTTAACCAACCACGCTCCCCATCCGCCTAGAATGTTTTCTAGTCAGCCAAAGAGTTGGTGCCCGTAACCTGCATTCTGTTTAACCCCTGAAGAGTCTAGTCTTGAACAATGCGTATAGATGTGAGGGTCTGGTATAGCCAGTATTTGTTCCTTGGCTTTAGCCCATACTGTGGCGGCAACCGGGGGCTAGGCCACTCCCTTGGTCATTCCACTCGGCACTCAATGGACGGGAGGGATTAGGTCACTTCCTGGGTCAGTCCCCTTGGGTCAGGTGGTCTGGGACTATAAAAGGTTTTGGGTGTGTCGACTCACGAGTTCTTGAGTGCGGTGTTTGGTGCACCAGGTAATAAAGTTATTAACTACTCACCTGGCGTCTGGCCTGATTACCGCGGTGACCGCACCCACTACACTGGTGACCCCGACTTTCCCTCGCAAGTCGCGATGGACCAGAACCCGCTACTACCCGACTCTTCCAGTCAGCCGCCTCTGGATCCTGCCGCGGACACTGCTGCCCGCGCCGCTATCCACGCCGTGTCGGTGTGGCTGCCTCCATTGTGGACCGAGGACCCCGAATTCTGGTTTGACCAGGCCGAGGCACAGTTCGCCCTGCGGGGCATAACTGCCGACGCCACTAAGTACTTTCACGTGGTCAGCGCCCTCGGCCCGGCCACCGCGCGCCTGGTCCGACCCTTCCTCCGCAACCCCCCGGCAACCGATAAGTACGTGGCCCTTAAAGCCTTCCTCCGTCAGCAGTTCGGCCTCTGCGAGGCCGAGCGGGCAACCCGGATCCTCCGAATGCCGGGCCTGGGTGACCGCCGCCCGTCGGTACTACTGGCCGACATGCAGGCACTGCTAGGCGACTACAGGCCCGGTTTCCTCTTTAAACATGTTTTCCTGATGCTGCTGCCGTCCGACCTCCGCCAGCAGCTCCTCCACGCCCCGTTCCCCAACATGCAGGCGTTGGGCAGGCGCGCCGATGAGCTCATGATGGCCCATCACCTGGCCCTCGACGCGTTGGAAGTCCATCCGACGGCCGACGACTACCCGCAGGTAGGAGCCTCAATCGCCTGCATCACTACCGCTCCCCGAAAGCCTTCCCGACGGTATCCGGCTTCAGCAGCTCACCCAGCCGGCGGCGCGTCTTTTTCGCACGGCCCGCCTGCAGTTCCCCCACCCGCCACCGGAGGTCGCTGGTGGTCGGACCCGGGGGTCGCGCGCAGCCTGTCGGCAGTTCCTCCATACGCCACCGGAGGTCGCTGGTGGTCGGATCGGCCCGCACAGCCGCCCGTTTTCACGGAAGCCAGCAGAGGGGGCTGGTGCTACTTCCATCGGCGGTGGGGCCCTTCGGCCCGTCAATGCCAGCAGCCCTGTTCGTTCCCGGGAAACGCAGAGGCCGGCCGTCAGTGATTGCTTCGGCGGCCGGCCAGATTCATCGTGTGTTTGCGTGGGACCGCCGCTCCGGGGCCCGTTTCCTTGTGGACACCGGGGCGGAGGTGAGTGTTGTTCCCCCTTCGCAGGCTGACCTCCGCAGTGGTAACCGCGGTCCCCTCCTCGCCGCATCCAACGGGACCACAATCCGATCATATGGTGTGCGCACGATCTCCCTCAACTTCGGGGCGAGCAGCTTCTCGTGGCCATTCGTGATCGCGGATGTGTCCCAGCCGCTGTTGGGTGTGGATTTTCTACGGGCACATTCCCTGCTCGTGGACGTTAAGCGGCAGCGGTTAGTGCATTCGGTCACTCTGCAGCCCATTTTCCTCCGCTTGGGTGACCCGGTCGTGCGTCCTGATGGGCCCCTGTCGTCCGTGGACGCCGCGTTCTCACGAATTCTGGCCGAATTCCCCGATATTCTGGACCCCCAGTTCCACTCCGCCGCCCCGAAGCATGGGGTGGTGCACCATATAACCACTACTGGCCCGCCCTTGTACGCCCGGGCACGGCGTCTTCCACGGGACAAGCTCGGTCTCGCTCGGGAGGAGTTCCGCCTTATGGAGTCACTGGGGATCGTGCGCCGTTCAGACAACCCGTGGGCGTCCCCGCTCCATATGGTCCCCAAGGGAGACGGTGGTTGGCGTCCTTGCGGGGATTACCGCCGGCTTAACGATGCCACAATCGCCGCAGGTATCCGGTCCCTCACATCCAGGATTTTAATGCCCACCTGGCTGGCGCCACGGTATTTTCCAAGGTCGACCTGGTGCGTGGCTATAACCAGATTCCAGTCCACCCCGACGACGTTCCCAAGACGGCAATCGTGACGCCATTTGGCCTATTCGAATTCCTCCGCATGCCGTTCGGACTCAAGAACGCTGCGCAAGCCTTTCAGCGGCTTATGGACTGCGTGTGCCGTGGCCTGGAATTCGTTTTCGTATACCTGGACGACATTTTGGTGGCGAGCCGCTCGAGACAGGAGCATATTGCCCATCTCCGCCAGCTATGCCAACGCCTTAGCGATCATGGGCTGGCCATCAACATCACCAAATGCCGTTTCGGGGTGGCATCCATCGAATTCCTGGGCCACCACGTGACCCCGCACGAGGCGCTGCCGCTCCCGAACAAGGTGGACGCGGTGCGCCAGTTTCCACGCCCGACCACCGTGAAGGGCCTCCAGGAGTTCGTGGGAATGGTGGCCTTTTACCTCCGATTTGTGCCGTCTGCAGCCCGGATCATGCGCCCGCTGTTCCACCTCATGGCGGGCAAGCGCAGGGAGGTCGAATGGACCGACGATGCGGTGGCGGCGTTTCAACATGCCAAGGAAGCCCTGGCTGCGGCCACGATGCTCGTGCATCCACGGGTTGATGCACCAACCAGCCTGACGGTCGACGCTTCGGAAGTAGCGGTTGGGGCGGTGCTCGAACAGCACACGGATGGGTTGGGAAGCCTCTTGCTTTCTTCAGTAGGCACCTCAGCGGCGCACAGCGGAACTACAGTGCTTTTGACCGCGAGCTCCTTGCCCTTTATCTTGCGGTCCGCCACTTCCGCTATTTTCTCGAGGGGCGGACTTTCACCGCGTACACGGACCACAAGACAAGGTGTCCGACCCGTGGTCAGCTCGTCAGCAGCGGCAGCTGGCTTACATCTCGGAATACACTACCTCCATCCGTTTCATCGGGGGTAAAGACAACCGGGTGGCCGACGCCTTGTCTCGACCCGCGGTCCACGCCGTCCTGCAAGTGGCTGATGGAATCGACTACTCAGCCCTGGCGGCGGCCCAGTTGTCCGATAATGAGATGTCCGCCTACCGTACCGCCGTTTCGGGCCTCAGGTTGGAGGACGTTCCCTGTGGCACTGGGGGCGCGACGCTGCTTTGCGATGTGTCCACCGGGCAGCGACGCCCAATCGTGCCTGTTGCCTGGCGACGCCGGGTGTTCGAGGTGCTCCACGGGCTGTCCCACCCTTCCATTCGGGAGACGACGACCCTCGTGGCTTCCCGTTTCGTTTGGCACGGGGAACCCTGCGCCACCTCATCCAATTTTGTACTGTAGTATGCTACAGGCTGCTTAGCTTTACCTATGCCTGTTTCCTGCATCAGTACTGCTACAGCGTAGCCCTCCTGCCTGTTGGAAACATACAAGTGAAAGACCCTCTCATAATTTGGCAGGGCCAGGGCTGGGGCTTACTGTAACTCTCGCTTAATGGTGTTAAAAGCTGTCTCCGCCTCCTCATACCATTGTAAAACATTTCTCAAATTTGTGTGTCCCGCTTCCTTCAGTATTTTTCTCAATGGCATCACAATTTCAGCATATTCTCCTATCCAGTCTGAACTATACCCAGACATTCCCAAAAATGCAATCATTTGCTTTACTGGCTGAGGCTTGGGAGCTTTAATTATTGCCTCTATTTGATCTGGTGCTATAGCCTTTACTCCCTTGGAGATCAACCGTCCTAAATAATCCACCTGTTGATTACAAAACTGCAACTTCCTCCTGGACACTTTATGGCCTCCGTATGCCAGCGTTTCTAAAAGAGTCAGGGTGTCTTGCTCATATTGCTCCTCACTTTCAGAGCAGACCAACAAATCATCCACATACTGTATTAATGTACTATGTAGGGAAACACCTTCCAAATCTGCCTTCAGTACCTGATTGAAAACATGAGGCGAGTGTTTAAATCCCTGCGGCATCCTAGTATAAGTATATTGAATGCCCCTGTAAGTAAACGCAAACAAAAACTGGCATCTTTCCGCTAAAGGCACACTAAAGAATGCTGAACAAAGATCTATCACTGAAAAGTACGCTGCCTCCGGTGCCTCCGGTGCATCCCCAACATATTCTAGCAACTACCTGTCTGCCTACTGGCCTTCCTCTTCCCCTTCCTTGTGCTCCCCCTTGAGGGCACCAATCCTGTCGGGGCTGATTCCCTGATCTGATTTGCCCCTGATAAGACATTTGAGGAGAAGCTCCCCCAAAGACATTTATTATTGGCATGGGATTATCCAGCCCCCGTCTGGCCCTGCATGAGGACTCACTGTGCATCGGTGTATCGTTTACTTCTGCTGTTTCAGCGGGTCTGTTGTTACTGCCAGCATTTTCTTTCCTTTTTCACGTTCTTTCTTTTTTAGTTCTTTTAGTTGCATTTGCATTACCTTTCTCTGCACCTCTTCTTGTTGGTTCACCATTTTTTGTCTCTCCTTACGACATTTGTCGACTGCATGAACCAGGTAGTCCCTGAACTGGGAGTGGGGTATGGTTGACAATCCCACCACTTAGTTCAGTCTGGACTTAACCGGAGGGGGCATCCGTGTCCCCCAGCAGGTCTCCCTTCAATGTCTTTAAGTCCACCTTGAGCGGGTCACAGTCTCTGAGGGCCTGCCATACCCTCGGTCTGACTAGGTCAAATGACTGGCCATCATTCATCGGGTTATTTTCGTTTTTTATCCCAGCCATTTCAAACAGCTCTGCGAATTTCGTGGTTCCCATTACCTTCACCAGTAGTGCCTTCAAATCTCCCTTAGCCAATAATAGTCCCATAGTTTCCTCCTCAAAGGCCCTAATCCATTTTCCTGCCCCGTCATATATGTTGGGCAAGGCGTTTCTCAGCCCTTCTAGATCTCTGGTCGCCCAAGGAATATACTGGGTTTGTCCTGCCTTTTTCAAAAGTAATGGCATCATTCTCCCCCTCAGCTCCTGTCTCTCGTTCACCATCTCTTGTTGTGGTTCTATCTGTATACTTTCCCACCTCATTCTTCTCTGGGCGTACCCCTGGCTTTCCTTTCTTTTTCTTTCCATATCTTTTTCCATCTCCCTTATCTCTATCTCTAAGCGCTTTATGGATGCCTCAATTTCCCTTCTACACTCCCTTGTTCTTTCCCCGTCACTTTCTAATTCTGCTTCATTCTCACAGTTTTGCCCCCTCTCTGATGCCTGCTGATTACCTGCCTGTGTTTCTACGTTGCTGTCTCCCTCATACTCCTCATTTGATGCCTGACGGGTCCCATAAATCTTTCTGTCCCTGAGGTCCTGCAGCCTTTTGATGTCTGCTTCTAGTTCCCGTGCTTCTTGCTTCATCCTTTCCTTTTCTCGCTGCCCCCTTCTCTGTCTATATTCCTTTATGTCTTGCTCATCGTTCCAAGTTGTGACTTCTCCCTCTATCTCCACTATTCCCTTTTACCAAACGGCACTGCTTTGTTCCGTCCTGGCCAGAATAGGGAGGGTGATACACAGTGTCCCTTAGGCTGGGGTACAGAGTTGATTTTTTCTCCTGAAGCTCCTGAATTTCATGCTGTTTTTCGTGGTTTTCACCCTTGTTTGGGGTGGTATTCTTTTCCTGGTATGCTTTCCTCAGCCTTTCTCCTTCTATTCTAAACAATTTAAGTACGTCTAGTTCTTTTTCCTTTTTCGTTACTGATTTACTGATTTATCCTTAGGCTTATAGTTCTTAATTAACACCTCTATTTCATCACACATATTTATATCAAAATATAAATATATCAAAATTTATATCATATTTATATCATTCCGTGGGCCATTACGTAACCAATTTTTTCTTCCTTTTTCCCATTTCTCAGAGTATTTTTTAGTATCCTCTTTGGATACAATATACAATAGACAATAGACAATTGGTGCAGGAGTAGGCCAATCAGCCCTTCGAGCCATTCAATGCGATCATGGCTGATCACTCTCAATCAGTACCCAGTTCCTGCCTTCTCCCCATACCCCCTCACTCCGCTATCCTTAAGAGCTATATCCAGCTCTCTCTTGAAATCATCCAACGAACTGGCCTCCACTGCCTTCTGAGGCAGAGAATTCCACACCTTCACCACTCTCTGACTGAAAAAGTTCTTCCTCATCTCCGTTCTAAATGGCTTACCCCTTATTCTTAAACTGTGGCCCCTTGTTCTGGACTCCCCCAACATTGGGAATATGTTTCCTGCCTCTAATGTGTCCAATCCCCTAATTATCTTATATGTTTCAATAAGATCCCCCTCATCCTTCTAAATTCCAGTGTATACAAGCCCAATCGCTCCAGCCTTTCAACATATGACAGTCCCGCCATTCCGGGAATTAACCTAGTGAACCTACGCTGCACGCCCTCCATAGCAAGAATATCCTTCCTCAAATTTGGAGACCAAAACTGCACACAGTACTCCAGGTGCGGTCTCACCAGGGCCCGGTACAACTGTAGAAGGACCTCTTTGCTCCTATACTCAACTCCTCTTGTTACGAAGGCCAACATTCCATTGGCTTTCTTCACTGCCTGCTGTACCTGCATGCTTCCTTTCATTGACTGATGCACTAGGACACCCAGATCTCGTTGAACTCCCCCTCCTCCTAACTTGACACCATTCAGATAATAATCTGCCTTTCGATTCTTACTTCCAAAGTGAATAACCTCATACTTATCTACATTAAACTGCATCTGCCATGTATCCGCCCACTCACACAACCTGTCCAAGTCACCCTGCAGCCTTATTGCATCTTCCTCACAATTCACACTACCCCCCAGCTTAGTATCATCTGCAAATTTGCTAATGGTACTTTTAATCCCTTCGTCTAAGTCATTAATGTATATCGTAAATAGCTGGGGTCCCAGCACCCAACCTTGCGGTACCCCACTGGTCACTGCCTGCCATTCCGAAAGGGACCCATTTATCCCCACTCTTTGCTTTCTGTCTGTCAACCAATTTTCTATCCATGTCAGTACCCTACCCCCAATACCATGTGCCCTAATTTTGCCCACTAATCTCCTATGTGGGACCTTGTCGAAGGCCTTCTGAAAGTCGAGGTACACCACATCCACTGACTCTCCCCTGTCAATTTTCCTAGTTACTTCCTCAAAAAATTCCAGTAGATTTGTCAAGCATGATTTCCCCTTCGTAAATCCATGCTGACTCGGAATGATCCTGTTACTGCTATCCAAATGCTCAGCAATTTCGTCTTTTATAATTGACTCCAGCATCTTCCCCACCACTGATGTCAGACTAACTGGTCTATAATTACCCGTTTTCTCTCTCCCTCCTTTCTTAAAAAGTGGGATAACATTTGCTAGCCTCCAATCCACAGGAACTGATCCTGAATCTGTAGAACATTGAAAAATGATCTCCAATGCTTCCACTATTTCTAGAGCCACCTCCTTAAGTACCCTGGGATGCAGACCATCAGGCCCTGGGGATTTATCAGCCTTCAGTCCCATCAGTCTACCCAAAACCTTTTCCTGCCAAATGTGGATTTCCTTCAGTTCCTCCATCACCCTAGGTTCTGCGGCCCCTAGAACATTTGGGAGATTGTGTGTATCCTCCTCAGTAAACACAGATCCAAAGTAACGGTTTAACTCGTCTGCCATTTCTTTGTTCCCCATAATAAATTCCCCTGCTTCTGTCTTCAAGGGACCCACATTTGCCTTGACTATTTTTTTCCTCTTCACGTACCTAAAAAAACTTTTGCTATCCTCCTTTATATTATTGGCTAGTTTACCCTCGTACCTTATCTTTTTTCCCCGTATTGCCTTTTTATTTGACTTTTGTTGCTCTTTAAAATAGTCCCAATCCTCTGTCTTCCCACTCTTCTTTGCTATGTTATACTCCCTCTCCTTAATTTTTATGCTGTCCTTGACTTCCCTTGTCAGCCACAGGTGTCTCTTACTCCCCTTAGTGTCTTTCCGCCTCTTTGGGATAAATTGATCCTGCAACCTCTGCATTATTCCCAGGAATACCTGCCATTGCTGTTCTACTGGGGGATTACGGGGAATTTCTTACTTATTATTTCAACTGCAGTTATTTTATTCATTGTATTCGTCTTATTTTAGGGCACTTGGTCAGTCAGTTTAAGTGCAGTCCTTGGTCTCACTCCGTTCCCTCTCTATAGTCACTATGCCACCTATTACGCTATTTCTATTTTCTACAGTTCTACTATATTCCTTTAATATTTTGCAATTTTATTATTTTGATGTTATCCAATTATTCCAATTCTTGTTCTGCCCGTACAGACCTTACTTAGGGCGGTATCCACAGATCATCTGATCCTGTCCGTACAGACCCCTAGCCAACCAGAGTAATCCCCGGTTAACTAGAGCGGTATCCACAGGACGTTTTATCCTGCCTGTCCAGACCCCAAGCTAACCAGAGTGATCCCTACTTAACTAGAGCGGTATCCACAGGACGCCTCGTCTATTCAGTCCCCTATCCTCTTAGGGCGGTATCCACGAGGTCTTCGTGACGTCACAAATCCACTTTCTTAACTTATCTATTTTCTACTTACCCCACTGCGCAGACTTCTTGAGCAATCCTCCGGGTCTCTTTTTAGAATAGTTTAGACAGATTCTTTGGATCGGAGAGGCCCTTGGACGCCTGGGCGCTCCTGTGCCACCAGTGGTCCCCCGTTTTCAACAGGCCATTAGTCCAAATAAAGCGGAAAACCGCCTACCCTTTTTGCGGGTGGCCACACTTTACCTGTTGAACCGGAGAGCCCCTGACGGGCTTGGAAGCGCCTTTAGCTTGTCGTCCGTTATCGAATGGGCCTCTTTCCGATCCTGCCGACTACGCCAATTTTGTCGTGGTTACCGGTGTTCGAAATGAAGCAGATGACACGGAGAATTCTTCAAGAAGTTAAAAGCCTATATTTGCAAACAACGGCTGGAACAATCAGGATGTCAACCATCTGACTGCCCACTTAGTACACCGGGCAGCCTATTTTTATAGGATTATTCTAAACCTTATCTCCTTTGCATTACCTCATACCCACACTCCTTTCTTCAGTTCTTCATTTCTTTGTAGCCCTGTTTGTCCCGCCACCATTAAATCCCATTTAGTAATATATCCTTATCTCAATCCTCACATCCCTTCATATTTCGCCTACCTTATTTTCTGCTAATCCATCCCTCACATCCATCCATCACCCCATGGCCTATGTTTTTCCTTATCTCTTCTCTTGCCACCATTAAATCCTACTCATTGATGAATGTCCGCATCCCTTCGGATTCTGCTACCCTTATCATCAAGGCTAAAGCAAAGGTACAAGCTAAAGCAAAGAAGTGTTATGTTACAGAGACGTGTCAAGGGTAAGGAATGTCTAGAGCGCCTTAATTAGCTACAGAGAGGGCGCCTAATGCCTACGTAGTTACAAACCTTAAACAACAATGTATAAAATAATACCGTGACAATGTCTAATGTATAAAATAATATCATGCATAAAATAATATCGTATTAATCTCCCATAATATTGAGTTACAACTAAACTCTAGCCTTGAAATCAGACAAATCTAAGATGCAGATTAGGCAGAAAACATAATGTAATTGCCTGGCATATATATATTGGTCATTTGTATTAACAGTCCCTGATCATTACAGTGTTTACTTGTTTTAAGTGGGGGGTCGGGGGAAACTTTTTTTCAATCTCTTACCTTGCCGGGGGTGCGATTGTTTTCTGGATCGTATCTCTGCTCGCTCTGCGGCCTAACACCTTGAAGCTGGCGGCCTTGCTCGGGAGTGATATTGAGCCCCACCGAGGGGACGTGGACTTGCCATTGGAACCGACTCCTTGCCTGGGATTGGCACACCAACCGCCATCCGCGGACATCAACATCGAGGAGCTCGCAGTCTCGGGTAGAGACCGATGTCGGGAAGCTTCAACGTACGCAGTAGGTTTCGACCCGCCCCGACCAGGGTCCGATCGCCCCGGCGCGGGCAGCTCATATTCCACGCCCACCCTCGATGCATGAGCTTGATCTCCACGACACGAGGGCCCGACCGCCGGCTTCGGGGGTAAGATCGCCCCGTCAACGGAAGGCTCGAGGCCCCCGACCGCGGGAGGACAAAGAAGGGAAGAGATTGAACTTTTTTTCGCCTTCCATAACAGTGAGGAATGTGGAGGAGTCACTGTGGTGGATGTTCATGTTAACATGTATTTTGTGTGTTCTGTTACTTTTTATTGTTATGACTGTATGGCAAATGAAATTCCTCCTATGTTACAAAACATACTGTGCTAATAAAGTATGATTATGACTATCATTATAATGATTATTATTTCCGTTTCTACGAGCACCAAGTTTACGCTGCGTGATGCATGATGGGAGATATGCTCTCTTGAATTACTTGATAAATAAGCACATAAATAAAGTCTGCATGTGTGGCAGCTTTTTCCGTACCACTGTGTGGACAGCCAAGACGGATGAGATGGTTATTTTCTCTCAGACTGACCTTGCTGTCTGGTCTGTGGGTTTGAATTACATCGACCTGTCCACTGGTCTGAATTAGTTCGCGAAAAAATAAACTGCAGTTTGAACAAAGCCACAGCTAGTGTTGACCGGCTGGAACTAATATTGCTCACTGGGCGAAGCGCACAGCACATTTACTCAAATCCCTCTTTCTCAGGTCTGAAGTTTCATTTTAATTTTCAGCATGTGGCGGCAAGAAGTGCAGATGCTGGTTTAAGTCGAAGGTAGATATAAAATGCTGGAGTAACTCAGCGGGACAGGCAGCATCTCTGCTATTCCTTCTCTCCTGAGATGCTGCCTGTCCCGCTGAGTTACGCCGGCATTTTGTGTCGACCTTTAATTTTCAGCATTTTGTGTTATTCTTTCAATTGTATGCCGGGGAGAGCTAATTAGTATTCCTAAACACTGTTAATTAAGATGAAAATAACAAATGGATGCATCTCCACATGTCGTGTTTACCAGCGTGGATAGAGCAGCAAGATGGAGTTGGTGTTCATTACAGATGAGATTAATTGCAGATACTGAAACCGTGTTAAACCGTTTGAGTCCAAAATGTGCAATAATGTAAAACAAAGGCTTGTTATCCACATGAGATTAATTATGGACACTGAACCTGGGTTAAACCATCAGAGTCGAACATTTGAAACAAAAAGAAAGGATCACTTATTTTACTTCATGTCAAATGTAAGACATAGCAGTCAAGGTTTAATGTGATTATGTCACAGCATATCCATAGTCATCACTGACCACACTGATAATGTCACTGCTTACCCAGACCCATCACTGACCACATTGATAATGGCACTGTTTATCCAGACCCATCACTGACCACACAGATAATGTCGAAGGTATTTATTCACAAAATGCTGGAGTAACTCAGCAGGTCAGGCAGCATCTCAGGAAAGAAGGAATGGGTGACGTTTCGGGTCGAGAACCTTCTTCAGACTGATGTCAAAGAAGGATATAGGTGGAGACAGGACAAAGGAAGGATGTAGGTGGAGACAGGAAGATGGAGGGGGATCTGGGAAGGAGGAGAGAAAGAGAGTGACAGAGGAACTATCTAAATTTGGAGAAGTCGATGTTCATACCACTGGGCTGTAAGCTGCCCAGACGAAATATGCGGTGCTGTTCCTCCAATTTCCGGTGGGCCTCAATATGGCACTGGAGGAGCCCCATGACAGAAAGGTCAGACTGGGAAAGGCAGGGGAAGTTGAAGTGCTCGGCCACAAGGAGATCAGTTTGGGCAATGCGGACCGAGCGCAGGTGTTGAGCGAAGCGATCGCCGAGCCTGCGCTTGGTTTCGCCGATGTAAATAAGTTGACACCTAGAGCAGCGGATGCAATAGATGAGGTTAGAGGAGGTGCAGGTGAACCTTTGTCTAACCTGGAAAGACTGTTTGGGTTCTTGGATGGAGTTGAGGGGGGGAGGTAAAGGGACAGGTGTTGCATCTCGTGCGGTTGCATGGGAAAGCACCCGGGAATGGGGTGGTTTGGGTAAAAGAAGGGACGAGTGGACCAGGGAGTTACGGAGGGAACGGTCTATGCGGAACGCAGAGAGGGGTGGGGATGGGAAGATATGGCCAATGGTGGGGTCCCGTTGTAGGTGACGGAAATGTTGGCGGATGATTTGTTGGATCCGCTGGCTGGTGGGTTGGAAGGTGAGAACGAGGGGGATTCTGTCCTTGTTGCGAGTGGGGGGAGGGGGAGCAAGAGCGGAGCTACGGGATGTACAAGAAACCCTAGTGAGAGCCTCATTTATAATAGAAGAGGGGAAGCCCCGTTTCCAGAAGAATGAGAACATCTCTGACTTTACCCTGCAACCGCACGAGATGAAACACCTGACCCTTTACCTCCCCCTGGTATGAACATCGACTTCTCCAACTTTAGATAGTTCCTCTGTCCCTCTCTTTCCCTCCTCCTTCCCAGATCTCCCTCTATCTTCCTGTCTCCACCTATACCCGAAACGTCACCCATTCCTTCTCTCCTGAGATGCTACCTGACCTGCTGAGTTACTCCAGCATTTTGTGAATAAATACCTTCGATTTGTACCAGCATCTGCAGTTATTTTCTTACACAGATTATGTCACTGTTTATTCAAACCATTACCGACTGCAGTGACATCACACACAGCTCCAGACCCATTCCCAGGACATCTCACAAAACAACCAGTTCCCAGTTCCATCGCACACTGCTCAGATATATTTTCACCTATGACACCATTGACAACATTTGCATCGTGCTGAGACACGATAGATGATTGGACATGTTTGCAGCTTACCTGCCGGTGGGTAAACTTTGAACAGAACTGCTGCACTAATATTGTTAAAAAGTTGATTAACCTGATAAGTCTTGAAGTGAATTTGTTCTCCGATCGCAGGGCAGAGATCCATGGGCAAGTGAGGAAGATATGACCGCACTATTTGTGCACACCCTCCAGCTAAAGAGCCATAGAGACATTGAGTCTTACAGCGTGCAAGCGGGACCTTTGGTCCAACCTGTCCACACCGGCCAACATGTCCTATCTATATTATTCATACCTCGCTGCGTTCGACCCATATGAAGCCTATCCGTGCACCTGACTAAATGTTCCTTAAACGTTGCGATAGTACCAGCCTCAACTACCTCCTCTGGCAGCTCGATCCATACATCCACCACCCTTTGTGTGAAAAAGTTACCCCTCATGTTCCGATTAACCCCCCCCCCCCTCATCTTAAACCTATGTCCCCTGGTTCTTGATTCCCCAACTCTGTGCGTCTCCCCAATCTATTCCTCTCATGATTTTGGTCACATCAAAGATTATTCCTCATCCTCCTACGCACCAACGAATGAAGTACTAGCCTGCTGAATCTCTTCCTCTACATCAGGGCCACGAGTCCGGGCAATATCCTCGTAAATCTTCTCCGCCCTTTCTAACTTGCACCCTTTTTCTATATCGTGGTGCCCACAACCGATGACAATACTCTAAATGCGTCCTCACCAACGTCTTATACAACTGCAATATGACCTCCCAACTTCTATAATCAATGCTCTGACCGATGAAGGCCAACGTGCCAAAAGCCTTTTTGACTATCTACCTGCGATGCTGCCTTCAATGCAGTATATACCTGTCGTCCCATATCCGTCCGCTCGACAGTTAATTCGCCTTTTTGCCTCGGTTCCAGTTCGTCGCTACTGAGAACTCTGAACTCAGTGATGGTTTCACTTTCCATCTGCGTCTGATTCTGAACACACTTGCACGGCAGCTGAATATCAAATAAAGAAAAATCAATACCTAACTGCTTCTCCAAGTGCAGCCCTCGCCTCAGTTGTACTTCACATATCTGCGAGGTTCTTTTGTGTTGTTCTGGTCACCAGATTATAGGTTGTATGTACTTTTCCCGGACGCAGTGCGTAACAGATTCACCAAGATGTTGTCTGGAATGGACAGCGTTAGTTAGAAGACAGATTCGATCGGGTGGGTTTGGTCTGTTGGAGCAAGAATGCAGTGGGGCGACCTTACCGAGTAAAATGATATCAACTACAGCAGTATTGAATAGACGGTCGCAGCTATTTCCCAGGCTGGGGGAATCTACACCCAGAGAACTTATAAGTTTAATCGAAAGGGGAAAGATTTAAGAGAATTCTAAACGGCAGGTATTCCACACCCAAGGTGGAGCAAACTGTTCATAACAGGTGGTAGGGTCAGATACCATCACAGCAAATAAACAACATTTAGACAGTCGTTTGTATCGGATAGGAGTGGGGGAATATTGGACAAATATAAGTGAATGAGATCAACGTGGATAGGCATCTCGGACTGCATGGACCGAATGGCCTGCTTCCATACTGTTTCCGTGATCGTTTGACACACCACTGGAATCACCGGTTCTGTAATCTCTATTGTGCTCTGTCATCGGCCTCCCCAGTTGTAGCCACATAGCAGACACATCACTGACTGCACAACAGTGGCGATAATGTATTGGGTGGTGGTGTGTCTAACAACGGAGGCGCATCGTTCATCTCTCTCGCAAGTGTCCCACGGGTGCTTCACTCTCCTCAAACTAAACTCTAGCCTGGAAGTCATAGGAATTAAACGTCAATAGTTGTCGAATTTTCTCAAAGATGCACATTAACAAAAAAATGATATAACTGCCTGTCATTTCCTTTGGTAATTTTAATATGTCCCAGATCATTGAAGTGTTTCGTTCAATTTCCATGTGTGCCAGATATACGTAGCAAGAAGGGGAATTAATTGATAAAAAGGCACAGAAATGCTGACTGAGCTCTCTCTAAACCGCTATGTTCAGCCCAGACGGATGTGTTGGTAATTTACTCTCGGACTAACTTTTCTGTCTGGTCTGTGGGTTTGAATGCACATCTAACTATCGACTGGTCTGAAGTAGTTCACTACAAAATAAAGTGTAGTTTGAACAGTTCATCGCCTTATGTTCACCGTCTTGAACTAATTCTCCCAACTGAGCGAAGGGCACAGCACAGTTACTCAACTTCCCCCTTTTCAGATCTGAATCTGCGCTTTATGTTTCCTCATCTTGTATTATACTTCCAATTGTATGCCAGAGGGAGGTAATTACACACTCTAACCAGTGTTAATTATGATGAAAATAACAACTTCATGCATCTAATTGTTTACCAGCGTGGATAGAGCAGCAAGATGAAGTTAGTGCTCATTACCGATGAGATTAATTGCTGATACTGAAACAGTGTTAACCCGTTAGAGTCCAACATCAGCAATAATGTAAAACAAAGGCTTGTTATCCAGTATGGTATAAAATGTAAAATTGGAACAGCACAACCTGATGCACTTTGACACCATGATTACCCATTGGCCAATTGAAGGTCCTGAGCCACCGCCATCTTTCCCGGTGATGGGTTCACTCTGCTGGTGGAACTGACCAAAGTGTTGCCGCTCTCCCCGCCATAGATACTGTCAGCTGATGAAGTGGTCGTAATCGCCGTAGTCGAGCAGATCCAAGTGACAGTGAAACGAGAACTAAGCTAGTATTCCAAAACAGTGATTCCCGTCCAGATCCAGCACTGATCATACTGACGATGTCACTGCTTTTCCAGACCCATCACTGTCCACACCGATAATGTCACTGCTTATCCAGATCCATCACTGACCACACTGATAATGTCACTGCTTACCCAGACCCATCACTGACCACACTGATAATGTCACTGCTTATCCAGACCCATCACTGACCACACTGATAATGTCACTGCTTTTTCAGACACATCGCGGTCCAAGCTGATATTGTTCGTCGGAAGAAAGTGGAGATGCACGTTTACACCGAAGATAGACACAAAACACTGCGATATCAGCGGGCCGGGCAACATCTCTGGAGCGATGGAATTGGCGCGGTTTCGGCTCGGGACCCTTCTTCAGACTGATAATCTTGACCACCACTGTCGATACCGACAATGTCAATGTTGAGTTGAGTTGAATTTGTTATCATATGTACCGAGTTGCAGTGAAAAGCTGTGGTTGCGTGCTAACCAATCACCAGTATGCCAATTCAATCGCGCTATCCACAGTGTATAACACATGATAAAGGGGTCCATTGCTGAGCTGTATATATTTCCCCGTAATCTCATGGAACTGACTCCATCTAATACAGTAGCATCCAGGTGAACCTCTCCTTCACCCTCGCCAAAGGCTCTGCATTCTTCCTGAAATTGGGCGACGCGACCCACACACAAAAGACCGGGTGGCGCCCGCAATGGCCGCCTCACCAACAGTCTGTCTCATCCCTTCCTTCTTTGTTTTTTAGTATGTGTTAAATATGTTTTCGTGTTCTTTAGCCTGTTTTACGTGGGCGGTGATAATAGACAATAGACAAGAGGAGCTGGAGTAGGCCATTCGGCCCTTCGAGCCAGCACCGCCATGCAATGAAATCTTGGCTGATCATCCACAATCAGTACCCCGTTCCTGCTCTCTCCGCATACACCCTGACTCCGCTATCATTAAGGGCTCTATCTAACTCTGTCGTGAAAGCATCCGGAAAATTGGCCTCCACAGCCATTTGAGGCGTAGAATTCCACAGATTTACAACTCTCTGAGTGAAAAAGTGTTTCCTCATCTCCGTTCTAAATGGCCTACCCCTTATTCTTAAACTATGGCCACTGGTTATGGACTCCCCCAACATTGGCAACATGCTTCCTGCCTCCAGCGTATCCAATCCCTTAATAACCTTAGATGTTTCGAAAAATGCCCTCTCATCCATCTGAATTCCAGCGAATACAAACCCAGTCGATCCAGTCTTTTAACATACGACAGTCCCGCCATCCCGGGAATTAACCTAGCGAACCTACGCTGAGCTCCCTCAATAGCGGGGGGTGGTTTTGTTTGGGGAAAACTTATCTTAATCTCTTACATTGACGGAGATATGATGTTTTAGCCGTGTCGAATCTGCGTCCGCAATGCGACCTGGCATGGAGAAGCTGTCGGCCGCTGCTGGACACCCACTTCGGGAGCTCCAACCACGGGGGCCTGCGGACTTACCATCGTGGAGCTGGCGGAACCTGTCGGGGACCTACCTTGGAGCTCCAACCGCGTGCGCCTGCGGACTTTGACATCGTGCACGTCGCGGAGTCTGGATAGAGACGGACTTCTGGAGCTCCAAGCTGCAGGAACTTCGACCGCCCCGACGCGGGGTTTCGATCATCCCGACGTGAGACCTTCGACCACCGTCTGCGAATGGTTTGACTGCCCCGACCGCGGGAGAATAAAGAGGAAGTAGCTCAGACTTTATTGCCTTCCATCACAGTGAGGAATGTGAAATCCGCTCTGGTGGAGTTTTATGTAAACTTTTATGTAGTTGTGTGTTTAGTTTAGAGATGCAGCGGGGAAACAGGCCCTTCGGCACCCCGGGTCCACGCCGACCAGCGATCCCCGTCCATTAACATTATTCTTTACCCACGAGGGACAATTTTACATTTACCAAGCAAATTAACCTACAAACCTGCACGGTTTTTGAGTGTGGGTGTCAACCGAAGATCTCGGAGAAACCCCGCGTAGATCACCGGGAGAACGTGCAAACTCCGTAGAGACAGCACCCGTAGTCAGGATCGATCCTGGATCTCCGGAACTGCATTCGCTGTAAGGCAGCAACTCTATCGCACGGTGACTGTCTTGTTGTTGTTTTTTGGTATAGCTGGATGGTAATCCGAGTTTCACTGAACCTTAGTTGGTACACTGGAGAATAAACAGACCTTTGAACCCTTTGAATCTTTGAACACCAAATCCGGCCTGATGAAAATTACATAATGCTGCATCGTGACTTCCCGACATACTCAATGTACGGAGCGACTAAGGAAGCATTTCATACGCCGTTTTTACCACTCTGTTGATATATTGTTGTCACTTGCAGAGTGCTTTGGATTTGCACCCCACGATTCTACCGCGCTTCAATGCTTTCAAGTCCAATCATTAATTGTGGACATCTATATACAAAAACTCCCGTTTGTTTGTTTGTTTGTTTGTTCCTGACTCACATCCAAAACGGTGCACGGTAGCGCGACAATTTCATGCCAACCTGTCTCACCTTCGTCCCTTTGGTGCTAATGCAAGAATTTCAATTGAAATCCGTAATATTTGTAAAGATATTCACATTTTTAATTGAAATCTATCTCCGAGAGAGGGAGGAAGAGGGAGGGAGTGAGGGAGGGGGTAGGAGGAGGGGGAGGGAGGGAGAGGGGAGGAGGGAGGATAACGGGGGATTGAGTGGGATGGAGTGGGGGATATGGGGAAGGGCGGAAGGGAGGGGAAGGGAGGAGGGGAAGGGAGGAGGGGAAGGGGAGAGGGGAAGTGGCGGGGAGTGGGAGGAAGGAGGGGGTGGGGATGGGGAGGGATGAGTGGGGAGGGGGAAAGGATTAGGTGGGGGTGAGGGGAGGGGGAGGGGGTGTGCTGCACCAATGCAGGAGAGGTTTGGGCCCAAAGCCTCCACTTGGTCTAGTTTTCTTTGAATTTTACGTCACAAAGTTTAACACCTCACACAATGTTCGGGCTAAACACTTTCTATCAATCCTCCACCTATATCTAAAATATATATACATCCTGTAGTGCACAGTGACACCCTTAAAAACAAATGAAACATAGAATAGCACAGCACAGGAACGGATTCTTCGGCACAAAATGTCTGCGCCAAACATAATACCAAGGTCAAATCTTATCTGACTCCATTCCCTGCATATGTGCCATTCTGTAAGACTCTTAAATAGCATTATTGCATTAGGCTCCACCACGACCCCGGGCAACGCATTCCAGGACTCGCCACCCTCCTTGTAAATGACATGCCCTGCACCTCTGCTTGAATATTGACCATCTCGTTTTAAATATCTGCCCACAAGTGTCAGATATTCCCATTCTGGGACTAAGTGGCAGTTACCTTCATCACACCACTTTAAGTGTTGGGAAAGCCGCTGCTATCATGTTTCTCTTAACATATTCATCGTTTAGTATGTATCCTCTAGAGGAGGTGACATACACGCCCCTTCGTGCCCATGCCATCATAAACATGGCCAAAAAATTATGACCACTTGCGTAATATGCTGTTGTTCCTCAATGTGCTGCCAAAGCAACGCCGACCCGCCGAGGCATGGACTCTACAAGACCGCTGAAGTTGTCCTGTGATATCGGGCACCAAAGCATTAGCAGCATAGTCTTCAAGCCCTGTACGTTGCGAGGTGGAGCCGCCGTGGATAGGGCATGTCGATCCAGCACATCCCACACATATGCTCAATCGGATTGAGATCTGGACAATTCGGAGGTCAGGGCAA
Source organism: Rhinoraja longicauda (assembly GCF_053455715.1). NCBI lineage: Eukaryota > Metazoa > Chordata > Chondrichthyes > Rajiformes > Arhynchobatidae > Rhinoraja > Rhinoraja longicauda. The sequence goes on along the minus strand of NC_135991.1, from coordinate 14,311,715 downwards.
CACCGTGAACACTTCATCATGTTCCTCAAACCATTCGCGAACAATGTTTGCAGTGTGGCAGGGCGCATTAGCCTGCTGAGAGAGGCCACTGCCATCAGGGAATACCACTGCCATGAAGGGGTGAACCTGGTCTGCAACGATGTTTAAGTAGGTGGCACGTGTCAAAATGACGTTCACTTGAATTGCCGAACCCAGGGTTTCTCAGCAGAACATTTTCCAGAGCATCACACTCCCTCCTCCGGCTTGTCGTCTTCCCACAGTCGGTTCGGACCAGACGGGGTAGCCTTCATTGCCCCCGCACATCGATGAGCCTTGGGTGCCCAACACCATGTCGCCGGTTTATGGTTTGTCCCTCCTCGGACCACTGTCGGTAGGTACTCACCACTGCTGACCGGGAGCAACCCACAAGCCTTGCCGTTTCAGAGATGTTCTGGACCAATAGTCTGGCCATAATAATTTAGCCCTTGACAAAGTCGCTCAGGTCTTTAGTCCTGCCCATTTCTGCATCCTACACATTAACCTCAGTAACTGACTGTTTACTTGCTGCCTAATCTATCCCACCCCATGACAGGTGCCTTTGTAACAGGATAACCAATGTTATTCACTTCTCCTGTCAGTGGTCATAATGTTTTAGCTGATCGGTTAATTTATGTGCAACCCGAAATGCATTTCTGCTGTCGGTATAGAGTTTCACTGTCTTTCCTTTTCTTAACGAGGGCCTGCGTCAAGGCCACAAATTCTGCGACCTTTGCTGATCCTGTCCCCTGAATCTGCTCCCCTTTCAACACTTTTCCTTCTCTACTTATCACTACCCATGCTGTTCGAGGGTAACTTTATAATATTTCCTGGATCTATCCACGTTTGATTCTTGTACATTTGAGCCCTCCAAAGGTTCATCTACAGAATTACTATTTTCTAACTGTTCTAATTCTATAAATTCATGCTCTCTTCCTTCCTTCGCCAGCATTGTGTCTGGATTCACCACATTGACTTTGACTGTGTGTGTGTGCTTGTCCGCTGGTCATAATATCCTCTCCAATTTCACTCGTCGATTATCTGATACTGATGTTAACTTTCCTGTCTCTAAATTTTGTACTGTACTCTGAGGAGAATGTGGAATTATATTCCCATCAAAGCGATGGGCTCTGAGAATTCAACTGCCCGTATTGCACAGTGAAGTGTTTGAGCACATTCGTGCAGCCCAGACACCACTGAATTGAATAATATGCTACCGGGCTCATTCTGCCCCCATATTTTTGTGTGACTGCAGTTGTGCAGTACCCTCTTGCCATATCAATGTACAGGTGGAAGGGTTTAGTTAAATCTGGAAGTCCCAATGGTCGGGAGGAGGTCTAAAGTTCGTAAGGTTAAAAGGGACAGGAGTAGATGTAGGCCATTCGGCCCATCATTTCTACTCCGCCATTCACTCATAGCTGAACTATCTCTCCCTTCTAACCCCATTTTAGTACCTCTCCCCATAACCTCTGATAACTGTACTAATCACGAATCTATATATTTCTGCCTTAACAATATCCACAGATTTGGCATCTGCAGCCAACCGTGGGAAATAATTCCACAGATTCACCACCCAGTTCAGGGTTGGCGTAAATATTTGCAAATGCCCTAATTTATCTGAAGCAGTTAGGGTGCGGTCATACTTCTATATTATGTACATTGATAAGACCTTTTAATAAACCGATTTGTTAGATAGACTCAGCAATGATCTACGAGGTGAGTGCACAAGGAACCGAGCCCTTGGCCCGAAGTTTGTGTTACATAGGTTCCCGCGTTCTGGAACAGGCGTGTGCATTATATAGGTTCCTGAGTTCTGGAACAGGCGTGTGGATCACACATGGTCCAAGACCTGGGATACTGATTACACGGGGGCACGGGTCCGGGGACGGCGGTGTGGATTACACATGGTCCAGGGTATTGAAACGGTGTCTGGATTACACATGGTCCTGGACCTGGGATGCTGACAACACAAGGACACGGGGCCGGGGACGGGGGTGTGGAATATACAGGGTCCTGGCACGGGTTGTGCGCATTAACCAGTATTGCGGAACATCGGGTTATAGATTACACAGGGTCCTGGTTCCAAGGGCGAGGGTCATGGATCACACATTATTCTGGGCCAGTCTGTGATGGTTGCATCGTGTCCTGGGACGAGGTGTGTTCACCACCTATGCGCTGGACTCTTGAGCGTCCGGGAGCCTGGGGTGGGATCACACAGGATACTGGGACATAGGTTTTTGGATTAAAAATATTCTTGCTATTGAGGGTGTGCAGCGTAGGTTTACTAGGTTAATTCCCGGAACGGCGGGACTGTCATATGTTGAAAGACTGGAGCGACTAGGCTTGTATACACTGGAATTTAGAAGGATGAAATGAGATCTTATCGAAACGTATGATTATTAAAGGGTTGGACACGTTAGAGGCAGGAAACATGTTCCCAATGTTGGGGGAGTCCAGAACAAGGGGCCACAGTGTAAGAATAAGGGGTAGGCCATTTAGAACTGAGATGAGGAAAAACGTTTTCAGTCAGAGAGTTGTGAATCTGTGGAATTCTCTGCCTCAGAAGGCAGTGGAGGCCAATTCTCTGAATGCATTCAAGAGAGTGCTGGATAGAGCTCTTAAGGATAGCGGAGTCAGGGGATATGGGAAGAAGGCAGGAACGGGGTACTGATTGAGAATGATCAACCATGATCACATTGACTGGCAGTGCTGGCTCGAAGGGCCGAATGGCCTCCTCCTGCACCTATTGTCTATTGACTATTGCCTATTGTCTAAAAACAGCGTCGGGCTCGGTGGTGAGGTTTCCACAGCGTCCTGGGACAAATCATATTGATTACATCAGTCTGAAGAAAGGTCGCGACCCGAAATGTCACCCATTCTTTATCTGCAGAGATGCTGCCTGTCCCGCTGAGTTACTCCAGCATTTTGTGTCCATGTTTGATTACATATGGTCCTGGAACACAGGTTTCTGTGTCGCGGGATGGGGGCGTGGATTACACAGATATCGGTGGCGACGTGCGTGGATCAAAGAAAACAACCTGGACTAAACAGTGTCCGCGCTCTGGCACAGGGGTGTAGATTACACCGGGTCCAGGGTCCCAAGCCGGAGAGTGGCAGTATCGCGTCAGCAATATTGTTGAACATGCAAAGACTAGAAGGCACAGCTTTAAGAAAAAGACTAAAGTTCAATTGAGCTGTCTAGGCCACGTGTTTTATTTAACTAGAGGGTGTCGGGTGCCTGAAACGCTCTTCTAGTGTAGGCGGTGGTGGAGGTTGGTGGTATCGTGGCTTTTATGAGGCATTTGTATCGGCACGTGGACAAAGAAAGACTTGCGGAACATGGATCAAGCGTAAGCAGATGGCATAAATTTCTCTCGACATCATGTTCGGCATAGAAATTATGGGCCGAAATGCCTTTTCCTGCGCTGTACATTTCCATATTCTACGTACAAATGCATCGGTCGGTGCAAAAAAAAACAACCCATAATGCAGAATGCAGATTTACATGGTTTTTTTGCGTGTGCCGCGCTAAACTTAAAAGCTTTGGGTTTTTAAATGTTATTGAAACAAAACAGTTAAATAATACATAAATGCAATCATATCAAACTCAAGTTCATGAGAAAGGGCAAATGAGCATTTGCATCAGTTTGGTGATGTCACCCATTCCTTCTCTCCAGAGATGCTGCCTGACCCGCGGAGTTACTACTGCATTTTGTGTCTACCTTCGATTTAAAACAGCATCTCCAGGTTTTTTTCAACACTTTAAAATACACGTGGACCGGGTGCATGAATATGAATGATTATGATGAATGATGGGAAATCGCGGGCAAATGGGACTCACGTCGATGGAGCATGGAAGAGCTGAGCCTCAGGGCCAGATTGCGTGCTTTTGGTCTCTGAATTCCGCAGGTATTCCGTAACTTGTCCTCAGCGTGTAAGTTTTGCGTTTAAAAGTTTGGGCAGTTTAACGGTGTACGAATAACAAAGTGGAATTAGTGAAAATGGGTGATAGATTGTCGGCGCGGATCGAAGGGTTAAAGAGCTTGTTTTTGTTTGTGTGTGTAGCATGTCTTTATGAGCGAACAAGTGCACGAATTACACTGAGTGGGAATTTCACCGCGTTCATCAGCTCCTGTCTGAATTTACTCCGGGTCACCACGTATATACACGTGTTGGTGCAGGTACTGAGAAGCTGTAAAAACCCTGAAGTGACAATCGTGATATTGTAATAACCGGTGTGGTTGCCGTCATATCCGATCTTCGTAATACCTGTAAAGATGTAGAAGACAGCTTGTGTTGCCCACAGCAATATGAACGTGCCCGTGATACTAAAGAGTAAAACAATGGATTTCCTGCGGTTCTCCATCACCGGGTCCTTGTCATTCTCCCCGTTGCTGCGGCCCCGGAGACCCCTGCGGACTCTGCTGGCCGCTACAATCCGCCTGACCGTCAGCACATTGAGCAGAAGAATCAGAAAGAACGGGAGACAAGGGGTTAGAACGCGGTGTGTGACATCATGTGCGATCCATGCAGACGACGTATAGAAGGTGGGTTTAGGGAAGCACTCTCAGGGAAGATTATCAAATTCGGAGACAGGCTCCATCGTAAAGCACCTGGGGATATTCTCCAAACAGCCCAGCACAATCACTGCCCCGATAACCGCAGCCGCCGTTCTCTCGGTACAATATTTTATTTTCAGCTTCTCACAACAAATGGCCACAAATCGATCGAAGGTGAAGGCAACCGTCAGCCAGACAGAGACCGCGGTGGTTGCAAAGATCAGGAATACGACAGTCGTGCACACGGGAGTAATGTTCAGAAAAGAAAACGGGAAGTGAATTAGAATAGTCTGACGTAGAAACGGATAAGCGATGCCGACCAGGAGATCAGACGCTGCCATGGCCACCAGGTAGCGTGTGATGCATTTGGAGAGACCGCATTTACCTCGACAGAAAATCACTATCGCCAACAAGTTCAATGTGAAGGAGAGAAGAGACATTACTGTCACAAGACCTGCACAAATGTATCTAAGGAACATTATCTGACTGGAAGGTTTTTAAACTTGGATGCGTTGACCAAATGACCTTTATCCCCGACAAAGTTCAGAGACTGCAGCGTTTGGATCGCGGTGTCCACGCAACTCATCAAACACCAATGGATATTACATTCACAGCTCTTAGTTCCGCCCACATTCTTATCAACTGCCCTCCACATTATAGAATGCGTCTGCCCAAAAGCACATAAACAGTAGTGACAGAAACCATTGATAGGCAGGTCAATTGCATGTGGGAGGAAAGACGACATATCTGGGTTTGGAGCCCACTTTAAATGTAATGGCTGAGGCCAAAAACTCTGTGCAGCTCTGTGGCCCTGCCTTCTGGTGCGCAGCGAGATATACAGAGCGATAGGTCTCCAGCGACATGAACTCATACCTGCTGATCGGCATTAGTGACGCTCACGAAACAAACACCTTGCGTCACAGCCATTGACTGCACCATGGGAGATGACAAGCAAATAATTGAAGGATCGAGTAAAAAAAAAAAGCTAGTCATTCAAAAAGGAGTCTGAATAGCGGTCACTATCATAAACGTCACCTCTACACGTTCTCCAACAATACTGCCTGACCCTCTGTTACACCCGCACTTTGTGTATTTTTCACTGAAAATAAGAATTCATGCTTTCCAATTAAAGAATGGTCCATGACACTGGGTAAAGGCTTGGCAAACTGAGTACCTCCAAATGGGGAGCAAATTGTAAAACCACTCGATCAACAGCTCTGGCTCTCTGCTTCTCCACTGCCGAGTATGCATGCGCAGTATAGGAGTGCTCAGCTCATTCAAGGAAGATGCCTACCCTCTGGCATTGCAACTCCTGGAACCAGAATAGCTGTAGCCAGTCAAAAAGAACGTCACAGACCTTCAGAGAATGAAAGAGACCCCTTACATGACCACCCTTTGCTATCTCAGCGTTAGAAATCACGCAGAAGTTTCCTCTCTCCTGTCCATCCCCTGGACTGCAGTGCATCGTCCAGAAGGCTCAAACTCTGGGAAGAGGGACTAGAGAAATCTCCGGAAGACACTCACATGGCAATGAATGCATCCGAGAAACCCACACTTAATGTCGGTGTGATTTCGATAATTATCTCCAGTGATTCCAACCACCCCTCCAGCTTTCGTATTGTTTCCAAAAATAAGTCATCATTCATACAATAGCATCACTGAATTTGCTAGACAGATTCTGAAATATTCGTTTGAATTTCACAGGGTCCCGTGTGCCAGAACGGGGGGGGGGGACACACACGTGAAAGGCTGGAGTAACTCAGCAGGACATGCAGCATCTCTGGAGAGAAGGGATGGGTGACGTTTCGTGTCCAGACCAACTTTCAGACTCGACCCGAAAGGTCACGCCAGGAATGCTGCCTTTTCTGCTGAGATACTCCAGCATTTTGTGTCTATCTTCGATTTAAACCAGCGTCCGCCGTTCATTCCTCCGCTGCTGGAACGGGGAGACGGATTCCATTTGGTCCTGGAACTGTTATGCTGATTACAGCAGGATGCGGGGCCTCGGATGGATGTGCATGTTTTACAGCTCCGGACCGAGCTGTGCGCATTACACAGTGTTCACCAACTGGGCTCTGTAGATTAAAGAGGGCCCTGAGTCCTGGGATTGTGATTGTGCATTACACATATTTCCTGGCCAGTCTGTGATAATTGCATCGTTATGTGGGACGATGTGATCGGTACCCATGTTCCTCAACTACTCTGCGTCCTGGACTCTGAGCTGGGTTCACACCAGATCCTGCGATGGAAATTTTGAATTAACAACGGTATCGGGCTCGGTTGTGTGGATTCCACAAGGTCAATGGACACATTATATTCATTACATCTGGTCCTGGAGCACATATCCTGTAGATGTTTATGTCGACCTGTGTGGATTTGAAAAAAATCTCTGGACGATACAGTGTCCGCGTCCTGGTACAAGAGTGGGGATTACACTGGGTCCAGGGTCGCAAGCGAGAAAGTGCCAGTGTATATCACGCCACCTCAGGACCCTGAGTCCTGTTATTACACGGGATGTCACTGATTGCACATGATTACACACGGCCCTGGGGTCTGGTGTGTTGATTACAGTTTTCGGATCAGGCGCTGTCGATAAAATAGGGTCATGGGACGGGGAGATGTGGACCAGACGGGGATCCGGGCCGGAGATTTGTAGATTATATAGGGTTTGTGTCCCGAGTCGGCGGGTCTGGATCACGCCGCATCATTCAGCGGGCGACGGGTGTGAATTACACAGTGTCTTGGATGGAGGATGTGGATTTCACAGGGTACTGTCTCGGGCGGGGGTGGGGGTGGATCACAGTGGCCACTGGGACGGAACAATGTGTGGATTACAGTGTCCTGGGACGGATGTATTAATCACACTACTTCGCGGGACAGAGGAATGTGGAACACACAGGATTCTGGGCTGGGATTATAAAGTGGTTCCTTGGTCTGGGATATTGATTATTCGGGGGTTCTACGATTAGCGGAGTCGTTCCCAATTGGTTGAGAACGGGAGGATAGGAGTGGCCTCTATTCCAGACCCACTGGACTGATTGTAGACGAGAGAATCAGCCTGAACAGGAGTGGGTTGTTTGTGCATGGAACGAGCGTCGGTCCCTTTTACCGTGCTGACTATGCCCGTGTAGCCCTCCCCAGCTCAGGCTGAATTAGGTCGAAACCAATCCGGAACCAGCGCCCCAAACATCCCTGCGGGATCCTTCCTACGGAGCACTGGTGCGTTAGGTTTACTCCTGCGCCGTGAGCCCGAGGTGCCTTGCCCCGTGCCCCCCTTGCAAGAATGCACCTTATTGTTCACTGCCGCTAAAATATCAATGTACAGAGTCAGATGTCCCAACAGGCGCTTTGAACCCTCGTTTCAAGCTTAAATCTTTATTAATAAACCATATATTCGTTACAGATCCCAATATTTGTGTGAGTGCGGCGAAATGCGATGGGAAACCCTTGGTGTGATATTTGATTCCGCCTCTAAGTTTGCCAAGCAATTAAATTCATTGGTAAATGCCAGTTTCTTCCAGCTTTGCACCATATCTAAAATCAAACCGTTCCTCTCATTCAAAGATCTGGAGAAAATCATCCACGGCTTTATATCCTCTTGATTGGACTACTGCAACTCCTTGTATGCTGGGATCAGTCTGTGATCCCTGTCCCGCCTGCAATTGGTGCAGAACGCAGCAGTAAACGGGCCTGTCCCACAAGCGATTTTAAGGCGACTGCCGGCGACTAGGCTGTCGCCGATCGTTCGCCGGGGTTTCGCGGGCATGATCGTGAGGAGTCTTCCAAAGATCGCAGTGGATCGTAGTGGATCTTGGCGCGTCACCGAGAAATTAAACGGTTTGAAATCTCTCGGCGACAGCTGGCTTGTCGCCAGGCATTGTAGCTTATTGCGGTCGCTGTCGCATGCTGTCCCCAGGATTGATAGATTCTCTTCAGATACAGTTAGAAGCACATAATACTAAAATAAGTAAAGTCATTTCAAAATACCATAAAATGTTTGTATTTAACCAATTTATTTACCGTCAGGACTTTTGACAGTTGAATTGGAGGCGACAGTTTGACGATCAGGTAAGCGTGGGAATTTTCGCATGATTTTGGCCTCAGCCATTACATTTGAAGTGGGCTCCAAACCCGGATATTCAACCCAGAAACCATATATGCATCTCCCTTACATTTTCAAAGAATGCCCACACACTTTGCGAAAAAATCAACTGAACCACTTTATTTAAAAAAATATATATAGCTATTAGTAAACTGGAGGTAAATCTGGATTATTCCTTCTTACAGTGAAGTTTGGTTTTGAAGTAACCCATACAAGGTGTTATAGTTCAAAACTCTCAAGTACTTACCGACTTGTCAGTGATTTCAGCGAAAACCAGGACGCCGCAGAAGCATTGGCAGCATGGGAATTTCGCGATGTTTCAGAAGACGCTGTAATCTCGACCTGACTCGGCATGGTCGTGGTCATTGTCGTCGGGTAAAAGAAAGGTTCGGCGATCTGCAACGACTTTGACAGTCGTCGGCAGTCGCCAAAAAGATCGCCTAAGTGGGACAGGCACTTTTAAGGCTCCTTACAGGTACCCGAAAGAGGGACCATATTATCCCTATTCTGGCCTCTCTCCACTGGCTGCCACTACGGTTCAGAAACGATTTCCATATTCTCTTGTTTGTCTATAAAGCCCTAAACTGGCTTGCCCCCCCGCCCCACCCCCCATATCAAAAACATTCTAACCCCGTACTCTACCTCCAGGTCGGCTGACTTGGGGCTACTGGCTGTCCCTCGGTCTTGGCTTACGCTCAGGGGTGACCGCGCTTTTGCGGTTGCAGCTCCTAGACTGTGGAACAGCATCCCCCTCCCTATCAGATCTGGTCCCTCCATCGGCTCTTTTAACTGGAGGCTCAAAACATACTTCGATTCTTTAGCGTTTTGAAGCCTTCTGATGGAGCTGCTTTTTGTTTTGTGCTGCCCCCTTTCAACTGTTTTTTTGTGCCTGTGTGCTGTGATGTCTTTCTTATTGTGTTTTTAGTACCTGCTCTAATATGCAGCAATTTGATCAAGGTAGGTTGTTTTTAAATGCATTTTTATTAATAAATTTGACTTGACTTGAATTAACTTGAAAATGCAAGATCAGAGGAAAACAGGAGGAGCTCGATCCTGCCCACCAGTCGTTACGGCCTTTGTAATTCTATGCTGCTACCGTCTATTCTTTTTAACAATTTTCCTTGGCACTCAGTCCATCATGTCTCATATTCTCCCATATCCCCCCTCAATATATCAAATGATATGGCCTCCCCCATACCCAGTCACCTGTGAATCAAACCATGGTCGACTCCATCTCCAGCAGCGCTGCCTTCGGAAAACAGCCAAATAATCAAGGACTATTTTCATATCTGTTATTCCCTCCTCCCCTCTCCATTCCAGCAGAAGTTTTAAAGCTTGAAAGCACGCACCATCAGATTCAGGAAGTACTCGTTCGCCGCTGCTATCGGACTAATGAACGGTCCTTCCATAAGCGAAGGGTCGAGATCCGATCTCCAACCCCACACCTTCGCCGGCATTGCATTTATCTCAGCTGCTTTTCATCCGTAACTAACCTGCAACACTACCTGAACCCAGGATTCAGCACACCTTCTGCAATTGGATCCTCGACTTTCTGAACGAAAGTGAGAAGAGGTGACAACATCTGCCGCGCAAAAAAACAAACTGTTACCATTGCTAAGCCTGAACGACTCGTTCTCAGTCCCCTCCAATATTTTCTAATCGCTCATGATTTGCGGGCAAGTTCGACTCTAACCCCATCTACAAATTTGCAGATGACGCCACATTGGTACGCCGGGTCGAGAACAATGACGAAACTAAGTACTGGTAGGAGAAAACGAAGTTGCAAACATGGCACCAGGACAAAACCTCTCTCTCATTGCCAGGAATACGAATGAGTTCGTTATCAACTTCTGAAGGTGCACTGGAGTGCATGCCCAAATCAACATCAATTGTGCCGAATAAGAAATTGTTGATGCCTTCAAGGTTCTTGGTGTTAATATTATCGAATTATCTTCTTGGACCAACCAAACTGATGCAAATGTCCATTTGCAGACCTCCCAAGTTTTCTTTTTATAAATTCATAATTTTGATGTCGAAAATTCAGAAGTTTACATCAAAACCCTCATCCACGCCTTCATCACCTCCCGTCTGGACTAGTGCAACAACCTCCTCTATGGCGCACTCTCAAAAATCATCAGTTAACTTCAATACATTCAAAACTCCGCTGCCCGTCTACTCACCCACACGCCGATCCGTGACCATATCACCCCCGTCCTTTACAAACTCCACTGGCTCCCCATCCCCCAGAGAATCCAGTACAAAATCCTCCTCATAACCTACAAAGCCCTCCATAACCTGGCCCCATCCTACCTGACCGACCTCCTCCACAGGCACACTCCCACCTGCAACCTCCGCTCTGCTGCTGCCAATCTCCTATCCCCCCACATCCGGACCAAACTCAGATCCTGGGGGGACAGGGCTTTCTCCATCGCTGCTCCCACCCTATGGAACTCACTACCCCAAACCGTTAGAGACTCTTTCACACTCACCACATTCAAAACATCGCTGAAGTCTCACCTGTTCAGTACTGCCTTCAACCACTGAAGGTCACATCACCTTCTGTCTCCTTTCTCTGTTCGTTTACTTATTTACTTATTTATCTATTTATTCATTTCCCTATGTTCTCTAAATCTCTGTAAAGCGTCTTTGAGTATATGAAAAGCGCTATATAAATAAAATGCATTATTATTATTATTATTATTAAAACTCATAATATGGCGCGTATTGCAACTTTTCAGCAAAAGAAGTATGCATGCCAAATGCGCAGACGCGCTGTGCAACATTCATGTGTGAAAAACAACTATTATTTTCAACAGTCTGTAGTTCTTGGACTGCATGCACAATGTCAGGTCTATCATGACTATATTCTGCTATTTATAGCAAGGTTTTTGAACAGATACTTTTTGCAACATAAAGAAAATATTTATTTCTGGGTTTATTTTCTATTTTGCTTTTTCCTTACACATCCCAATTATTTTGGTATTGAATAAAAGATCAGTGGTTATAAAATGTATGACTAAGTTACGAAGAAAGAGTTGATATGTGCGAATCCACTAAGCATACGGAAGTACATGTTTAAATAAATTCGCACATTAATTGATAATCAGCCCAAAAAGGTCGTAATTGGCATTTTGGCTGTGTTTTATATTTTAACCCCGTTTTAATTAATTGATATTGTTATATAATCTTGCACTTAAATTTAATATTTACTCATTAAAGTTCCACCACTGATTTTCTGGCACTCTTGGTTCCAGAGCTTTGCTGGTTCATCCTGGTTGCCAAGGAAGTCGACAATGGGGATAGATGTGTTTGTTCCAGCTGGGCTGGAGTTCCAGAGCCCCGGCCGCAGGTTGCAAATTCAACCCACCGATCGGCCGAGGAAGTCCCGATGAGGTCGAGATTGGCTGCCTGCACAGCCTCGGTGCCACATTTTCGGAAAGACGTCCAGCACGCGGGGAAATTCCTCGCGGAACCCCTATCGACCTCTAGCGCCGAATGGACAAATTGCAATTACCGACTGTTTTGCGGACAAATGTGAGGCGAAATCGGAATGGCGGAAATGAAATGAGAATGCGGAAACTTTCCGCCAAATTCAAAAGGGTTGGGAGGGGAGTATTAACCTACAAACCCGCTCGTCCTTAGGATGTGGGAGGTAACAGGGTCGATGTGTATTTACAGTTGACATTCTACCGCCAGTATGGGGGAATTATTTTTCGCAGGGAAAGAAAAGAAATAATTTCGGATAATTATTGATAAATATTAATATTGAGGATGATTAGAGAAATTGCGGTTGTATAGGGCCCTGGTAAGACCACATCTAGGGTATTGCGCACAGTTTTGATCTTCTAATTTGAGGAAGGACATCCTTGTAATTGAGGCAGTGCAGCGTAGGTTCACGAGATTGATCCCTGGGATGGCGGGACTGTCTTATGAAGTAAGACTGAAAGGCTAGGCTTGTATGCAGTGGCGTTTGGAAGGATGAGAGGGGAACTTATAGAAACATATAAAATTATAAAAGGACTGGACAAGAGTTGTGAATTTGCGGAGAAATGTGAGGCGAAATCTGGAACGGAGGGCAGTAGAGATCAAATCACAGGATAGATTTAAGAGAGAGTTAGATGGAGCTCTAGGAGCTAGTGGAAAAAAGGAAGTTGGGGAGATGGCAGGCACGGGTTATTTATTGTGGGCGATCAGCCATGATCATAATGAATGGCGGCGCTGGCTCGAAGGGCCGAATGGCCTCCTCCTGCACCTATTTTCTATGTTTCTATGTTTCTATGTTTCTATGTTACTTTGTAAGTAAAGTTAGAAGAATTTTCCACAGAAAACGTGGCATACGATGGAACCTCGACGCCGGAGATGGTGGGCGAGGCATTAACCCCATAACATTGACCCTAACCTGAGATGTCCACTTGAAGAGCCTTCACCCGCAGGGCGACAGAAGAGTGAAATGTAGATACATATTTTGAAATATTTGTACACGAGGGATCGAATATCCTTCTATGGTGTTGTACACTTCCTTCATTCGAAAATCACGGCCCTCAATTGGTAACGGAGAACAAAATGGCGTTGCAGTCCTTGTCATATCTCCCTTTGTGTTTTGTCTACTCGTCATTACTGTGCCCGCTGACAGTGAGCGGTTCCCCACACAGTAAATCCTCAGTATCACTGACTAACGGTTCCAGTGTCAATGTCGAATGCTACCAGAAAACGTTAACGGATATTAGATCGTGTAACTTACAAAGGGCGACATGAGTCACCTTGAAGGAAGTTCGGCTCAACGCGATCCATAAACGTGAATCTCAAGATCTCAATTTGTTCAGATTCGGACACTGGATTCTGTCCTTGCTGGTTTGCTGTGTGTAACATAATTGGGATGTGGTTAAAGTGAGAAAATCTCAGGGCCTGAGCCGCTTTCTGCCGACCTTTGCTTGGTCTGCGGCATCACCCGTACTATGTTGTGATGTCGACATCCCACAGTCGGCGATGAAAGGACACATTGTTCTTTGCCTGGACTTTGAAGGGCACACAATCTCTCCTACACCATACACAGAATATGAAGATGGTGAAAGGAATGGGGAGGTCGGCCAGAGTAAAATCGCGAGGATATCCATGTAAAAAACGTGTAGCGGAACATTTGAATAATACTGCATTTTAACGTACAAACAATCATGAGTCATGAACTCCCATGATCTTTGAAAGTAACATAATACATAATTCCTTTGCTACAGTGTAAGAAATATATTATAGCCGCCATAATGTCGATCGGCGGAAATGGGCACGAGTAAGCCGCCGGAAAATCAGTCCATTCGACCAGTATAAACATCACCAAATACAGAGGAATAGGAACCCGATTCTTCTATCGATTCAGGGAGCGAATTTTGTCCAGTGAGAAAGGAGGAACTTAAATAACTCAAATAAATTGGGAACGTCCGATAAAAATAAGCGCCGCAGCTGCTTTCTGCAGCAAAATTGCTTGTTGTGCGGCAGTCCGATTCCGTCCAATAACTGCGGAGTCGTTGCACTACATTTGATGGCGGAGTGGTGGCGCTGCCAGTGTGGGTCGGCGGAAGTAGGGAAGGAAGGCATTAGGGCCGTCAGCATCTGAAGTTCTTGGATGGTTAAATTGTCTTCAGTACCGACTGCGGCTTAAATGACTTCTTAGATGTGCGTAGAATGTATTAAAATTAGCGTCATTAGTGATCAAAACGCCTTTATAATTCCATTCATTTCGCCCTCTTCCATGGGCCACTACTTACATAGCGAACCAACAATTCTATTGAATTTGGGAATGCGATAAGGTCTTGCGTCGGGCAATTTGATCCGCGTTGCGCACGGGACAAGCAGCGATACTGTCCGCTCTATTGTCATTGACTGGCTGAATAAGTCAGTTGTTAGACTCTACAGAAAGTCAGTCGTTAGACTCTGGGGAGATCACATGCTCACAATGGTCCTATGGCTGTTAACCGGTTACTTTCAGAGCTCCAATGTCTACAATGGGACCAGTGAGCTTCAAAGTTCCTTATCACCGGAATTGCCCGGATGAGAGACTGTAATGGATAAACTACCTACTGGGCTCCCAGGATACGCTCATGTAACGGCGTTATCAGGGAATGGCTGTCCGAGGGGGGATTGACAGTCCTCGATCACTCCCTGTGTGACAGCGGGGTTCTCTGGATCCATCGACTGGAACTGCACTGTCCCAGGAGGGAAGGGCGTGTCCCAGAAACGCGGTGGAGTTTGGCTTCAATGTCTCTACCGAGCGACGCGTTCGCATCAATAAATCACTCACTGATGTCCAAGATTCGGCCGCGGCACTCGGCCGTAGGCCTCGCCGTCTCCATTCCGAAACAGTGACGGAAGTGCTGAAACACAGAGGTGAGGTTAGGGTGACTGCGATTCATAACACCTCGGCTTTGGACGAAGTGTAGCATCGATGAGCCTCGGTAAAACCGAGGCCAATGGGCATCGAAGGGAAATCTAGCCAGTGTTTGGCGACATATATCGCACAAAGAAAGATGGTGGATATTGGAAGGAATTGTATAGCTCTCCGGTATCCTGAATGTGGTTGCATATGGGGCCCAGTTGCCCTCTTATTTGCGGCTAAATTAGGAACAGACCACTGGGTGGCGCCTTGCGATGGCGGCCTCGCCAACGATCTGTCTCGTCCTTTTTTTGTTTTGTGGTTTTTAGTCTGTTGTTAAATGGATGTTTTAGTTTTGTATTATGTGGTGGGTGAGGGTTGAGGACATTTTTTAAATATATTTCCTTGACGGAGATGCGACGTTTCCGCGTCGTATCGCCGTCCGAACTGAGGCGTAACGTCGCAGATCTGGCGTCCGCTTGCTGGGGATCGAGTTTGGTCGCTCCAACCACGGGAGCCTGCGGCCCACATCGTGGGGCTCGCGGTCCCTTCGTAAGGGACCGACTTCGGGAGCTCCAACCGCAGGAGCTTCGATCGTTCCGATCACGGGAGCTTCGATCGCCCCGTCGCGGAGCTTCGATCCCCGGCTGCGGGAGGTACGACCGCTTCGACCGCGGATGGTTCGACTTCCCCGATCACGGGAGAAAAGGAAGGAAGAAGGCAATACAGTGCGATGCGGTGGACGTTTATGGTATTTTTTATGTAGTTGTACGTCTTGTTGCTTTTATTGGATGACTGTATGGCAAATTAAATTATTTGTATTTTTTACATACTTGGCTAATAAATTAATTAGGAATACAATTACAATTACAAATAATATCTCCTGGTGTAATGGTGTGTTTGTCAAATATGTCGGTTTATTCAACGGTTTATAAACAGTGCGCACTGCGAAATACCCTGACCGAGTCCCGTGTTTCAAAGATTCACGGCGCCAACAGCAGCTGACATGCGAATTAGTACATGTTTGAAATTAATCATCAGCTATCAATGTTTCTGTGATCATTAATCCTTGTTTGAGATATCTGAGAATAACCTTCAACTTTCATTCTTCAACCAATTTCTATTAATTAATTTGCAAAATATCCTCCTATTTATCTGACCAATGAGGTTAATAAAGAACCCTAATCCCAGGATTGGCTTGAGTGCCCTTAAGATGGTTTACAATATTGCCAGTAAATATTTATGTTAAGTTTAGACTGGAGTCTGAACACATGATAGATGTATTTAGTGCCTCGCCTAGCATCCTAAAGTTCCCTTTACTATCCTGGCCTCTTTTCTCGTCGTTTGTCTCCGTTATGTATGTATTCGGGTTTAACACAAACAGTATTACAAACTATTAATCTTTCTTATAATTTCCATAAGTTCTTACAGCAGAGAGGTTGTCAGAGGTCATCTTCCCAACCTAGAACATGGCTGCACGATTTCCTCAGGGCGCCCACAGAGGTCCAAACATCCATAAGAGTTTATCAATGTCTTTCGTCCATTATAAGACCAGAAATAGTGATGATTGCACGATTTTTAATTACACGTCCGTAGTCAATAAATACTCAACCGATGCCTACATATCGCATCATCTCGGCGAAATTCGGGCTTGGCCTGATAATGGAGAGGTGACACAGCGGAAAGAAGTACCCACAAATCATTACCTCAAAACAACAGTCTAGCCATCTGTTTACTGCATTCATTGGCATTATCAAGTCAGAATCCGATATCTCACCATCAAAAAAACACAAAGTCCTAGAGTAACAAAGCGCAGGCACTGGAGGTAGTGGACAGGCGATATTTCTTGACGGGACACTTTTTTCTTACTTCACCGTCAGGTTGTAGAATGGTTCCGACTCGAAACGTTTCTATCAATTTCTTCCACAGATCTTGCTTCACCCGCACTTTGTCAGATTTCTGCAGTTTCTTGCATCCCAATCATCATTACCTTGGGCGGCACCATTTGCCGGAAACTCGACTGGAGCAGCCACTTTACGGTTTATACTGGCTTGGTGAGAGATGCAGGTTGTGGTGGTGGACGATTCACATTCAGCTTTAAGGCCAGTGAACAGTGGTGCGTAACAGGGATTGACTCTTGATGCTCAGTTCGTCATCTTTGTTGAAGGTTTACATGCCAATGTTGTTAGCATAGTTCACCGAAAACACCAAAACTGATGCCAACAGATGCCGGCAAATACGTTCATTGGTGCGCGATGTCTATACCGGACCGGGCACCTCTTTCAGATTGACCGCTCTCCGAGAATTTATCTTCGTGAAGGATACCATTATTCTTGATTTATGAATTGCTGCAAGCACTCGAGGGCCTGATCGACAGGATGTGAATGGACAAGCTTGGTCTTTATTCCTAGGACCGCAGGTGACTGAGGGTGACTTATACAGGGGAAAAAGATGTGAGCGAAATAAATGGGGAGAATGCACTGCCTATTTACCTGCGTAGCTTCTACTATATGGCAGGTTTAAGGTGAGAGGTGTAGATGTTTAATATAAACATGAGGATCAATTATTTCACTCAGAGGGTCGTCGAAATATGGAACGAGCTGCCCAGAATATTATTGAGGCACATGTGATAATGCAATTTAAAAGACATTTGGACATGAATACGGGTTGGAAATGTTTACGAGAATACGTGCCAAACACGGGCAAACGGGATTCGCATAGATGGTGCATTATAGTTGACATGGGGTTGTTAGGCAGCCCGGCCTGTTTCCGCTCTGTATGTATCCATGCTTCTAGGATTTCTGCCATCGAGATGTATTGGACAGAACCATCGGGTAGTGGGTGAAACAGTCTGTCCCTCTTCACAGCGAGTTAACCAACAGCCAACAAAGATGCATCGTTCGGCCAGTAAACCGTTCAGAGCCCCTGCTGTCGCCAGGCATCCAATTGCTTGAATTGAGCCTCCAGCGTGATTTCCAATCCCCGTTTGATTTGCGTATATCATAGTTGTCCTTCGTGTACTGTTCAGTGTTATCCTGCTTCAAGGACTCAAATTGACATGGAAGTTTGATTCAGGAGGATTACAACTTCCGAACTTTAAGAATTATTATAAAGCAAACCAACTTAGATTTATTGCATCTCTTTTTGAAGAAAAAAACCCGGCATGGACAAGAATATAACTAGACAAAATAGGAGAAAATATACCAGAAGACTTTATGCCCTGTTGAGGAATCTCATGTTTAAATTTATATGCCGATTGAATGGTTCTCAGGATTCCATCATTGTGCTGCTGGTAAATCCTGGTTTCAGTGCCGTGAGATACCTGTCACCTATGTGGAAACATTGGTATTGTTGCCTTTTCTAATTTAATTTAATTTTATATGTATATACTGTGTACTGTATGTGTATTCTAATGGACCATGAGTCTGCTTAATAAATTTAATAATAATAATATATAAATGGGAACCTAAATTGATACGGGGACTGAAAGAATCTCCATTATTAAAACACCTGATCGGATTATGGAATACGGTAAATTTTAAGGATGAAACAAAAAAATCTTTATTAGCAAAGACTACTTTGATTCAAAATAGATTGATACCTTTTACAATGGATAACCAGCTTCTATATAGGTGGCATCAAAAGGGGATTAGATATATAGGTGATTGCTTTGAAAAAGGTATATTGATGTCATTTGAACAATTGAAAAATAAATATCATATATCAAATAATTCTCTTTTCTGTTACTTTCAATTAAAAGCTTATTTAAAAGATAAACTGGGTCAAACAATGTTATTGCCGAAATCTAAGGAAATTGAAAACCTAATTCAAAAAGGACAAATTAAAATTTTTACTTCTATTATATATAATCTAATTTAAAAAAAGGCCCCTAAACAAGGAATTCATATATCAAGGCGAAAATGGGAAACGGATTTGAATATTAATATTGATGGAACAAAGTGGTCAAAACTATGCCTTGACAGTATGAAAAATACAATAAATGTTCGGTTTAGACTAGTACAATATAACTTTCAGCATCAACTATATATCACACCACAAAAATTAAAGAGAATAAATTCAAGTTTATCTGACCTATGTTTTCGGTGCAATCAAGAAATTGGTACTTTTTTCATTCTACTTGGTCCTGTTCAAAAATACAACCTTATTGGACAAACTTAAGAAGTTTTCTAGAACAGATCATCGGAATACAACTTCCATACAACCCATGATTTTTGTTATTGGGTGATGTTGAAGGAATAAGACCACAACTTAAAATGAATAAATATCAGAAAGAATTTATAAAAATTGCATTAGCAGTTACTTGGAAATCAGATTCCTATTTAAGTATGGACCTTTGGAATAATGAAATTTCTAACTGTATCCCACTTGATAAAATTACTTATAATTTAAGGAACAAATATGATACTTTTTTAAATATCTGGCGTCCTTATTTACAAAAGATGGGCCTATATATATATAGAAGAATTGTTCATATTCTCAATGGTCCTTTTGGGAGAGATGTACATATATATATATATATATATACAGTTTATTCTGTTTGGAATTCCATGGGGCGTGTGCAGGACCCCCAACACCCAGGCAATATTTAATCTTTCTTTCTTTTCTTCTTTTTTCTTATTTGGGGTTAGTATAAGGGGGAGTGGGGGGAAGGGTGGGATGGCTTGTTTTCTAAAAAGTTCTGTAAAATAAAAATAAATTAATTTTTTTTTAAACTAAAAAAATATATATATAGATATATTGTAAGAGAGTTAGGCCTGATCTCGTGTTAAAGATACAAACTGATCAAAGTTGCATCCATTTGTTGTTTAATTACATGAACAACCGATGGAGAGTTAAAACTGTATCAACTGTTGGCATAAATTAGTTGGAAGTAAACAAGTAAAGAAACATTCAGACTTCACTGTTGAAAAAAAAAGGAAAAAAAAGGACTCAGATCAGGACATTAACCGACTGTGAATCTGAGTTTTCATCCATGGCTTCTGGATTGGACAGCCCTAAATGTCTGTTGTAAAACCGCCGTCACGTGCATTGCTTGATGCAACCAATGACGACTGGTGTAGGTGAAGTGACCTTGAACATGGACAGTTCCATCTTCGCAATACAGACCTGAAGAAGACACTCGGTCTCATCAGACCATAACTCTTTCCGTTCGGGCCGTGTTCTTAAATCCCTGTTCGTACGCCAGCAGCATCCGCATCGATAGATGATCAGATAACAAACGATAGCGACGAATCGAACGGCAGGCATACTTGGTGGTGGTTAAATACCATCACGGAGAAGCAAGAGATACGGTGAAGATGGGTTGATTGAAGTCACCGAAGATGATGATCAGAGCATCAGGAAATGGTGCTTAAAGGTATTTCAAGATCGAGTATGAATTGTCCAGTATCTGGACCATCAATGGTGGCGAATTTCGCTGGTAGGTCAACCAGACGACCCTTTGTGAGCAGGTATTCAAAGAGGTCCCGTGAATGATCCGAATCACTCGTGAACACACTCTTGGAGCACTGTGCGTAGTTCTGGTTTTCAAATTAGTAACATGAAAAGGGTGCAGCAAAAACTGTTACCAGAGGGCTTGAGTTATAAAGAGAGACCGGACAGGCTGAAACGTTTTCCTTAGAGCGAAGCAGTTTGGAGTGGTGACAATAAAGAGGCAAAGACAAATTTGAGGGACATTGGAAAGGTGAATTGTAGCTGTTGTAGTAAACCAATCGTTGTGAATCAAACAGGTTTTATTAACGAAACAGTGGTTGAACACACGCGCGCTTAGTTAGGAGAACAGTTCGGTACTTGTTGCTGTTGAGAGGAGCACCACACGTCTGTCCACTCGTGGGCTCGAGCTGAGCTTCGCATCTCCAAATGTCAACTGTCATCTACCTGTCACGTGATCGTTCCAGTTCTGGTGACGAAGTTTCGATCAGTAAGTGGCTTGACGCCCAGGTGGCGCCACATGACCCCCCCCCCCTCCCCCAGATCCGCAGGAATGAAAACGAGCCCGAGTAAGGCGTGTACACATGGTCCGTGCTCGGAGGCACCACTAACAGAGGCGAGTGTGGGTGCGGGTGACCCAGCGGCCGACCACTACGACGTGGCTTTGCTACCCGCACCGGCCGAGCAATGTCGACATGAGCAGGCTTAAGGCGAGACGCCGAAAGAATCTCCCGTCTGCCCCCATGTCCAGCACAAAATTCGCGGCACCATGTTGCACCACCCGGAATGGGCCTTCGTAAGGCCGTTGTACCGGAGTTCGACAGACATAGAGACCTTGTGGGGATTACCGCCGTCTTAATAACGCCACGCCGACCGATCAGTATCCTGTTCCCCACATTCAAGATTTCACGGCCCATCTGGAAGGCACAAGATTATTTTTCAAAAATTGACCTGGTCCGCGGTTACCATCATTGTCCTGTGCACTTGGCCGACGTGTCCAAAACAGGAATCATCACGTCGGGGTCAACAATGGAGTAAACCAAGCGTTGTGAATCAAACGGTTTTTATTAACGAAAGAGTGTTTGAACAAACGCCCGCTTGGTTAGGAGAACAGTTAGGTGCTTGTTGCTGTTTAGAGGAGCACCACACGTCTGTCCACTCGTGGGCTCGAGCTGAGCTTCTCATCTCCAACTTTCAACTGCCATCTCCCTGCCACGTTATCGTTCCAGTTCTGGTGACGAAGGTTCGATCAATAAGTGGTTTGGGGTGGGAGCTGCTTTACGTCCTCGTCGTCCACCCTGGGTAGTTCTATAGAACTGGCAACATTTGCAGCAAAGCGTCAACTACGGTAGTCTGAAGCACCAATTGCCAATTTTGATTGTTGTAGTAGACATACGAAAGAAGAAGTAAGTGACTTGACCTGCAGGTGGCGCTAATCTGTCTTTTATTTTCCAGGGTAGCGGAATTTGACCATGGAGAACAAAGATTTACCGAGAGGTGGAAAACTCAGAAGAAACTGAAGGGAAACTTTTTTCACACAAGGGGCTGTGGTTGGGACGAAACTGGCTGGCGATGGAAGTTGAAGAGGTGGGTTCAAGTACAATGTATAAAAGACAATTGAACAGGTGCGCGGATAAAAATGGCTGTCCGGCTTTGGAGCAAACCTAGGCAAATTGGACGAGATTGGTTGAACAATTTCGGCTTAAACAGCTGGTTTCGACAGGCCTCTTGTCGTATTGCCTAATTCTATAAATAACATGATCAATGTGTGATTGGAAGAGCCGAGGCAACATTTATGGAAGAGTTGGCCTCTTATTGTTTTTCCAGGACTGTCCACAGTTGGGCATCATTTCGATCCCAAAGGCATTTGGTTGAAAATAACATTTTATGGCAAAACTCATTTTGATATTAACTGATGCGAATTGGTCGATTTTCTATTTTTAGCCGCTCAAACAATGAAGCAGGGTCTCTCATTTTGTTTCGACACCGGGTGAATATTTTTTGGGTGTGGCGATAATTCGTGCTTAAAGCTGACGAGGACACCAAGTGGACGGAACGAGAACTGCAACCGCGTGGGAAAGATCCATCAATATGTTAATGGTTACTCAAATGGTTCTTTTATTGTCACGTGTACCAAAGATGTCGTGAAATACATTCTGTGCAGATAGATCAGTGCGATTATTACTATACATCAAGAAAATCCCGGATTAAGTCCCCCATACATAGAAAGCCCACTGAGTCCAAAAGCAATCGCCGCCAGATTTTGACGCCATTTTAAACAGCCTAACCCACACATAGCCATAATTACCTGTTGCTTCCATCACCACATTCGGATTACCAGCGAGCCGTTCTGCTCCCCTCCAGGCCTCCAGCCTACATGCCCCGGGGGTGCCTCCTTCAGCCGACCGTGAAGAAGTGGAAATTTGGACCACAGGTGCTCCTACATGCCATTTGTCCGATGTCCGCAGGTGTCGCCGACTCTCTCCTCCTTCTGTTCCCAAGCGTAAGGGGCGAGCGGGAGATGAGATTCGACCCACTTCAAGGACTGACACGAAATGCTGGAGTAACTTACCGAGTCAGGCAGCATCCCCGTAAGGAAGGAATGGTTGACGTTTCGTGTCCAGACACTTCTTCAGGCCGAAAGTCATGGAAAAGGGAAACGAGAGATAGAGACGACGATGTACAGAATTATAGAACAATGGATGAACGATATGCAAACAAATAACGATGATGAAGGAAACAGGCCAGTGTTAGCTGGGTGAAAACAAGAAGCTGGTGCGACATGTGAGGGGGAAGGATGAAGAGAGATGGAATGCAGCGGTTACTTGAATTTAAAGAAATCGATGTTCACACCACTGGGTTGAAAGCTGCCCAAACGAAAAATGGTATGCTGATCCTCCAATTTGCATGTAGCGTCGGCCAACTCCAAGCGGGATCTCCCGGCTGCGTGTTTGGCTGCCTGTCTGGGTTTCACCACCGCCCGCACCGCCCTCCGAGTGCGTCGGCCGCGATGGTGGCTCATCGGGTCTTGGGAGACAAACAGAGCCGAGTTCGGGGGCGGCTTCCCTCAACAGACCGCGGCCCGCGGGTCTCACGCCGCCCGGTCGCGCGAAATCATTCTGTGATAAATAATCACAGGTCTTCAGCATTGATCTTTCTTAAGTTGATGCATCAGGTCGTCATTACTTAAGCTCTCGCTTCTGCGGAAGCATCATGCTGTGGTGCGCCTCCTTTCATCAGTAGCCAACGGTGGCTCTCCAGTTGCATCACAGGCAGTTGGCCGGGTTTAGACTCCGATCACCGCAACTTTCCCAATGTACGGAAAATCTACCTTCCCAGAGCACAGAGTTAATTCCGACAGCAATTCTTACCCATTTAAATATGACACTGAAAGGTGCTTTGGAGTAAAATGGGTTTAATGGTCGATTACTATTCATGGTCGTCTTTGCGTCGGAAATTGAATTTCCGCCTGTCTTCCATTTCCCGGAAAAATGACCAACGGATCTTAGCATCCCGCTGCTCCCTTTATAAAAGATTCTCACCGCAGACGAGGCCAGATCCCAACATGTCCAGATACCATGTTAACACCGAGTGACGCCACTCTGTCCACCACACGCTCTCTGTCTATTTCACTCTGTGGTACCTCTCTCATCACTCCGCATCTGTTCCGTCATGATCGTCACCCTGTCCTTCCGTGCAGGCAGACGGAACAGCTTCACTTCGATCCTCAGCCATGCTCTATAATATATAGGAAGTATTTGATGTTGTCACTACCCCTCCGAATCCTTCCGAATTTGGGGGAAAGTTTCCACTTTCTTATTAAATTTCCGCCGTTCCGATTCGCCTCATATTTTCCCGTAAAACAGTCGGTAATTGCAATTTGTCAATTCGACCGCGAGAGGTCGTGAGGGGATCCTCGATAAATCCCCGCCGCGTCCTGGACGTTTCCCCGAAAATGTGGCACCTAGGCTTGGCAAGGCAGCCAATCTCGACCTCATTGGGTCTTCCACGGGAGATCGGTGGGTTGAATTTGCAATCTGCGGCCGGGGCTGGGGAACTCCAGCCCATCTGGAGCCAGCACATATCTCTCCGTGGCCGACTTCCGTGGCCAGCTGGATAAACCAGAGGTGGAAGTGTAATAAGTTAATTGCAAGATCATATAACTATATTAATTAATTAAGACGGAGTTAAAATATAAAACACAGCAAAAAAGCCAATTACCACCTTTTTTGGCTGATTATCATTTAATGTGCGAATTTGTCTCAACAAGTACTTCCGTCCGCTTAGTCGAGTCGCATAGAGCAACTCTTCTTCCTAAGTTGGTCATACATTTTATGACCATTGTTTTTTTATTTAACACCAAGAGAATTTTGATGTGTAAGGAAAAAGCAAAATAGAAAAAACAAAACAAATATTTTTTTCTATGTGTTGCAAAAACTTTCTCTGTTCAATAACTTTTCTATAAATACCAGATAGACCTGGCATTTAGACTACATTCCAAGGACTACAGACTGTTGGAAATAATAGTAGTTTTTCACACATGAGTGCAGCGCAACGCGTATGCGCATTTGACGCGCATTTTGTTGCTGAAAAGTTGCATTATATTATGTTCACTGTATTATGAATTCTGATGTAAAATTTTGAGTTTACGAAATCAAAAATATGAATTTGTAAAATCAAATGTTAGGGGGTCTGTGTTACTGATCGACCCCACCATTAACTTTGCAAGTTTAGAATCGTAGATCCCTTGGGCTACCATGTGCTCCCCTCACTGGTCATCGGCCCGAAACCTCGACGAACTTCCGCTGCTTCCACAGATGCTGCTCGACCCAATTAGTTCATCCAGGGTTCTGCCTTTTTTCAAGATTCGAGCATTTATATTCGATTTGGACATGTGTAGGAAAAAGCTGCAGATACTAGATGGATACAAAAACGGCTGGAGAGAAGGAATGGGTGACGTTTTGGGTCGAGAACCTTCTTCAGGCTGTTGTAAGGAGAGGGGCAGATACAGAGAAAGGAATTGTCAAGTGTGAAAGAGCACAAAGGGAATAGATTTAAACGAAAATGTAGAATAGATCATTGTTAGCGGGCTGCTTTCTTAATGTCTGTTCAAAGTTTGTTGGCGGCAACCTTCCCCACATTGACGAACTGTACACTGCTCGGGCCAGGAAGCGAGCGGCACAATTATCTCTGACCCCTCTTACCCTGTCCACAAAATCTTTGAAGCACTTCCGTCTGGAAGGCGAATACGGACTGTCAAATCAGCCACAGCCAGACACAAAAACTGCTTTTTTCCCCCAAGAGTAGTAGTTCTACTCAATAACCAAAGTATGTCGTCTTTTTGTTTTTGCACTGGTTTATATTCCCCCACATGTTTAGATCGTAATGTTGTATCGTTATTGTTTTGATGTGGTTATGCTTTATTCTTAATTGTTAAATGTATGTGTTGTCATTTTTGAGCGGATCACCAAGGCACATTCCTTGTATATGCACATACTTGGCCAATACACTCATTCATTCATTCATTCATTCATTCATTCATTCATTCATTCATTCATTCATTCATTCATTCATTCATTCATTCATTCATTCATTCATTCATTCATTCATTCATTCAAAAGTACAATTAATCCATTTGGTCCATCGAGTCTACTGCGCCATTCAATCGTGGCTCCTCTATCGCTCCCTCAGAAACTCCATTCTCCTACCTCCTCCCCATACTCTCTGACACATTTACTAATCAATAATCTATCTATCCCTGCTTTAAAATATCAATTGTCTTGGCCTCCACAGATTTCTGTCACAAAGAATTCCACTGATTCACCACCATCTGAGTAAATAATTTTCTCGTCATCTCCTTCCTAAAAGAACGCTCTTTAATTCTCAGGATATGACCTATCAGTCTGGACTCTCTCACGAATGGAAATATCCCTTCCACACCCACTGTATCCAAGACTTTCACTGATCCCCAACCGCCCGCCGCACCCCCCCCTTTCTTCTAAGCTCCAGCGAGTACAGGGCAGGTGCCGACAAAAGCTCATCATAGGTTAACATACTAATTCCTGGGATAATCCTTGTAATCGTCCTTTGACCGTCTCCAGAGCCAGCACGTCCTTTTTCAGATCTGATGACAAATTTGCTCACAATATTCCACATGCTGCCGGACCAGCGCCTTTTGAGCAGGGACATTACATCCCTGTTTTTGTATGCGAGCCCTCTTGGAATAAAGGCAAGCATTGAGTTTGATTTCTTTACTACAGATTCGACTTGCAGATTAACTCTTTGGTAATCCTGCATCAGCACTTCCAAGTCCCTTTGAACCTCCGATTTCTGGTTTCACACCCCATTTAGAAAATAGTCTACTACAAAATTCCTACAACCAAAATGCATGACTCCACACTTTGCTACGCTATATTCCATCTGCCATTTCTCTGCCCACTCTCCCAACCTGTCTAAGTCCTTCTGCAGAGTTACTGCTCTCTCTACACAACCTACCCCTCAACCTATTTTCGTATCGCCCGCAAACTTTGCCACAAAGCCTTCAATCCCTTCGTCCAAATCATTAATATACAACGTGAACAATCGCTGCCCCAGCTCCGACCACTGCGGAACTCCGCTAGTCACTGGCAGTCGATTAAAAAAAAGCCCCCTTTATTGCAACTCTGTCTTCTGCCATCCTGCCAAACTGGTATCCGTGCAAGTATCTGGCCTTTGATACCGTGGCCTTTCATCTTCCTTAGCAACCTCACGCGTGGCACCTTATCAAAGGCTTTCTGAAAATCTTGGTAACCAACATCTACTGACTCTCCTTTGTCTGTCACTTCATCAGTACTATCCCAAGGTATCAACTGATAACACAGTGTGTTACACGATCGATATTATTCCACAATGTGCCAGACCATTAATTTTATCCGAGAGTGTGTCACTCCATCTGTACTATTTCATGGTATGTTACACCTACAGTACTAGCGTACATTGTCTCACGCTATAAATACTATCCCACTATTTCTCACTCCCTTAGTACTGCCACACAGCGCGTCATTCCATCAGTACAACCCCACAGCGTCAGTCAACCCATACAAATGCAGAGTGCGCATCCCAACAGTAGCACGCAGTGTGTCACTCCATCAGTACTATCCCACGATGTGTCATTCCATCGGTACTATCTCATAGCGTGACACTCAATAATCACCACCCCACAGTATGTCAATCCATCAATAGCACTCCACATTATGTCACCCCGTCTGTGCTATCCCACAACGTGTCACTCCATCAGTACCGCAGTCTGCCACCAAATAAATAGCACCCCAGTGTCTCTCGCTATCAGTACTACCCCACTGTGTGACACTCCATCAGTATTACACCCCCCCGTGTGTTACTCCATCAATACTACATCACAGTGTCTCCCTCCATCAGTACTACCCCACAACGTGACACTTCCATGACTACTACCCGTGTTTGTCATTCAATAATGTATCACAGTGTGTCATTCCATCAGTAATATCCCAGTGTCACTCCATCACTGCTATCCCACAGTGTAATGCTCCGATTGCGACTGCACAGTGTGGCACCACGTCAGTACCACCCAACAGTGTCATGCTATCAGCACTGCCCCACAAAGTGTAGCCTCATCAATACTACCACACAATGCGTCACTCCATCGGCACTACTCCATAGCCTGTGATTGCATTAGTATTGCCCCATAGTGTGTCCCTCCATCAGTACCGTGCCACAGTCTGTTACCCAATTAGTACTATCCAAGTGGCTCTCGGAATCAGTACTACCCCACTGTGTGACACTCCATCAGTATTACCCCACCGTGTGTCACTTCATCAATACTACATCACAGTCTGTTACTCCATCAGTACTACCCCACTGAACGGCACTATATCAGTACTACCCCGCCCTGAACCACGCTCTCAGTACATCCGACAGTAAATCACTCCATCTGCACTTCTCCACAGTGAGTCACTCCATTGTTTTCCCCACACAGTGCATCGTTGCATAAGTGCTCCTCCACAGTCCATCAGTAATGCACCACAGTGGGTCTCTCCATCACTACTGCTCACAGATCGCAACACACATGTAGCTCCTCACACACTCGCACATTTCACACAATCACCCTCGTTTACGCACGGCAACGCACACTCATACACCCTCAAACATCTACTCACACCATTGTCACACGCTCAAGCTCACGGGCACTAACACATCCACACACAGACAATTGAACACACTCAATCACCGAAGCACTTACACAAGCACGTACTCACACTTGCTCACACACTCCCATACACTGACGTAAACGCACACATTCTTAAATACTTACAACGTTGTATACCTATGCACTCGAACAGACGCTCACCACGCACACTCAAACACACTCACAAACTCATTCATACCAATGCAATATTACACACTACTAACACTCTCAGACACACGCGCACCTTTACACACTGACACGCTTGCACACGCGCTCATGGTATACACACTCATGCTGTCACATAAGTGCAAGCACATATATTCACAAACTCAATCACAGTCAAACACGCATACACACACATATCAGAACCCGAACACGCACACAATCCCACAGATTCGCTCACATGCACTCAAATACCCTCTCACGCATTCTCACATACAGTCGCACACACATGCACTCACAGTAACAGCAACACAGCTACAAGCACAAAGAGACATGCGCTAATTCGCGCACACTAACGCACTAACACACTCACGGGCACTCACGTACTCAACACCATCACACTCACACACTAACACGCTTTCCGTCTATCAAACAATTACTTACTCAAACATTCTCACAAACTCATATTTCCACATATTCTCTCACATTGTCTCACAGCCGCACAGCCACACACACACTCACACGCGCAAACACTGTCACTCACAAACACAGATGCACTATCCCACTCAGAAATACAGATACATGCAATCGCACCTACACCCACACTTACTAATGCTCACACACTCACACGCACACGCTCAGACAGAAACACACAAATACAGGCACTCTTACAAACTCTCCCGCATTGACACGCAGACGCGCATGTACACCTACACGTGCTGGGGTTGAGAAGGATCCCGGGGTGTTCGCGGCGAGCAGCGCAGCGCAGCGCAGCGGGCCGGGAGTGTTCCCGGTGAGCCGGGCTATGCCCTTCCGTCGGCCCAGTCGGCCCGGCTCGCCACGGCGATGGGACGCGCGCCTCGGGAGCGAGGAGGGAGCCGCGAGCAATCGCAGAGAGCGAGGTGGACCGTCGGAGAGCGAGGAAGGCCGCCGGGAACGCGTGCTGCGGCGGCAGCAGGAGATAGAACTATTCGGCCAACGTTTGTAACTTTGCCGGCGGCAAAATGTGGCGACACTTGTGTACTGCCGAGATGAGGTCTGCCGCGTGATTTTACCGGGTTGTCTGCAAAACAAAGCATTTCACTGGACCCGGGTATACGTGACAATTGTGTTTCATTCGATCATTGGAATGCTTGCAATTGCATAAACGTACACATACACAAACACACATACACATACACACACACACACACACACACACACACACACACACACACACACACACACACACACCCACCCACACACACACACACACACACACACACACACACACACACACACACACACACACACACACACACACACACACACACACACACACACACACACACACACACACACACACACACACACACACACACACACACACACAAACACACACACACCAACTTATTTGCCCAGTCTCACTCATTGATATTCACACACACGTGCTTAAATACTCATGCATTAACCAATGCGTGTCAGGCTGCATCTCTGGAGAAGTTTAGTTTAGTTCATCAGTTCAGTTTGGATTATTGTTATGTGTACCGCGGTACAGGGAGAAGCTTTTGTTTGCGTGCTATCCAGTCAGCAGAAAGACAATTCATGATAACAATAGAGCCATTTACAGTTTATGAATACATGATACGGGAACAACGTTTTGATCCAGGTAAAACCGGCAAGATCCGATCAACGATAGTGTAAGGGTCAACAAAGAGGTAGATAGTAGTTCGGAACTGCTGTCTCGTTGTGGTAGAATGAATCAGTTACCTGAAAACAACTGGGAAGAAACTCTCCCTGAAACTGAAGATGTGCGTTTTCGTACATCTGTAACTTAGCCTCGATGGGAGAGAGGGGAAAAGGGAGTGCCGAGTGAGACTGGTCCTTCATTATGCTGCTGGCCTTGCCGAGGCAACGTGAGGTGTAGATTGAGTCAATAGAAGGGACATCAGTTTGTGTGTGTGATTGTCTGGGCTGCGTCCACAATTCACTGCAATTTCGTGCAGTCTTGGATGGAGCTTTTCCCAAACCAAGCTGTGATGCATCCTGATAAATATACGTCCTTTGGTGCATGTGTAGAAGTTGGTGAGAGTTGTAGGGGACATACCGAACTTACTAAGCTTCCTAAGAACACGGATAGGCGACGTTTCGGTTCGGGACCGTTCTTCAGACTGGTTGTGGTGGGAAAGAGTAGAAGGTGGAACAGAGGGAGGCAGGACAAAGCGAGTTGAATAATGAGCGGATGCGGATGATTAGAGTTTTCATTGTCAGGTGGTTGAGACCAGAGATAAAATGATAAAAGGTGTGAAATATGGGTTCAAGAGGATTTAATTATAAATAAAGAGGAAGGGGGATTCTAAGGGCCGACGTCGCTGACAAGGGAAGTCAAGGACAGTAAAAATATAAATATAACCTCGCAAAAATGAGCGAGAATCCAGAGGATTGGGACTCTTTTAAAGAGCAACAGGAGATAACTAAAAGGAAATACTGGGAGAAAAGATGAAGTACGAAGGTAAGCTAGCCAAGAATATAAAAGAGGATGGTGAAACTTGCTTTAGGTATGTGAAGAGGATAAACATAGTTAAGACAAATGTGGGTCCCTTGAAGACAGAAGCAGGTGAATTTATTATGGGGAACAAAGGAAGACACAAACAATCTCCAAGATGTAATAGAGGACAGAGGTACTAGGGTGACGGTAGAACTGAAGAAAATTCACATTAGGAAGTAAATGGTGTTGTGTAGACTGATGGGACTGAAGGCTGATAAATCCCCAGGGCCTGATGGTCTGCATCCCAGGGTACATAAGGAAGTGTCTCTAGAAATCGTGGACGCATTGGTGATCATTTTCCAATGTTCTATAGATTCAGGATCAGTTCCTGTGGATTGGAGGGTAGCTAATGTTATCCCACTTTTTCAGAAAGGAGGGGGAGAGAAAATGGGAAATTATAGACCAGTTAGCCTGACATCAGTGGAGGCGAAGGTGCTGGAGTCAATTATAAAAGACGAAATTGCGGTACATTTGGATAGTAGTAACAGGATTGTTCCGAGTCAGCTAGGATTTACGAAGGGGAAATCATGCTTGACTAATCTACTGGAATTTTTTGAGGGTGTAACTTGGAAAATGGACAAGGGAGAGCCAGTGGATGTAATGTATCTGGACTTTCAGAAAGCCTTTGATAAGCCCCACATACGAGATTGGTGGGCAAAATTAGAGCACATGTTATTGGGGTTAGGGGACTAACATGGATAGAAAATTGGTTTGTAGTCAGGAAACAAAGAGTAGGGATTAACGGGTCCCTTTCAGAATGACAGTCAGTAGCTAGTGGGGTACCGCAAGGCTCTGTGCTGGGACCGCAGCTATTAACGATATAAATTAATGACTTAGATGAAGGGATTAAAAGTAACATTAGCAAATTTGTAAAGCTGCGTGGTCGTGTGAACTGTGAGGAAGATGCTACGAGGTTGCACGATGATTTGGACAGGTTGTGTGAGTGGGCAGATGCATGCCAGATGCAGTTTAATGTGGACAAATGTGAGGTTATCCACTTTGTTGGCAAGAACAGGAAGGCAGACTATTATCTGAATGGTGCGAAGTAAGGAAAAGGGGATGTACAAAGCGTTCTGGGTGTCCTTGTTCATCAGTCACTGAAAGTAAGCATGCAGGTTAGCAGGCAGTGAGGAAAGCTAATGGCATGTTGGCCTTTATGACAAGAGGAGTTGAGTTTGGATGCAAAGAGCCCCTTCTGCCGTTGTACAGGGCCCTAGTGGGACCACACCTGGAGTACTCTGTGCAATTTTGGTCTCCTAATTTGAGGAAGGACATTCTTGCTATTGAGGGAGTGCAGCGTAGGTTCACTAGGTTAATTCCCGGAATGGCGGGACTCCAGCTGAAACACTGGAGCGACTGGGCTTGTATACACTGGAATTTAGAAGGATGAGAGGGGGTCTTATTGAAACATACAAGATTATTAAGGGTTTGGACACGCGAGAGGCAGGAAATATGTTACCAATGTTGGGGGAGTCCAGAACCACGGGCCACGGTTTAAGAATAAGTGGTAGGGCATTTAGAACGGAGATGAGAAAAATAAGCTTTTCACTCAGGAAGTTGTAAATCTGTGGAATTCTCTGCCTCGGAAGGCAGTGGAGGCCAATTCTCTGGATGCTTTCGATGGAGAGTTAGATAGAGCTCTTAATTATAGCGGTGTCAAAGGGCATGTGGTGAAGGCAGGAACGAGGTACTGATTGTGGATGATCAGCCATGATCACATTGAATGGCGGTGCTAGCTAGAAGGGCCGAATGGCATACTCCTCCGCCTATTGTCTATTGTGTTTTGAATATCGGTGGGAGGGGCTAGAGTGAATGAACAGGTGGGAGTCCGGGTGAGGCACGAGGAAGAGTGAAGGGAAAGCGGGAATTTGCACGTGATTTACCTAACATTGGTAATTCAATGTCCATCCCATTAGGTTGTAAGGTACCAAAGCGGAATATGAAGTGGCGTTCTTTCAGTTTGCATGTAGCCTCACTCAGGCAATGGAGGAGGCCCAGGACAGAAAGGTCAGTGTAGGAAGGGGAGTCACAATGGTTAGCAACGGGGAGATGCGGCAGGCCTTGGCGGGGCGAGGGTAGGTGTTCTGCGAAACGGTCGCCGAGTCTACGCTTGACTACGCCGATGTAAAGGAGGCCATATCTGGAACAACGCACGCAGCAGGTGAGATTAGAGAAGGTGCCTGTGAATATCTCTCTCACCTGGAAGGGCAGCTGGAGTGTGAGGGAAGGAGTATAGGGACAGCTGTTACATCCCACGGTTGCTAACCGTTTCAACCGCTCCACCCAAGAAATGCGTTGGAGAGAGAAGTGAGGGCGTGCAGGAGGAGAGTTGGGAAAAGGAGAGAGACGGATATAGAGTACAAAGATGAAAGGGAGAGGTAGCGGAGAAGTCGAAAGGGGAAGAGGTGGAGGGATAGGGAACTATCAAATGGAAAGTGGGACGATGAAGAGAGAGGGGAGTTCAGAGCGAGTGGGTTGACAAAAGGGAGAGAGGGAGGGAAGGATCACAGAGATGCAGAGAAACGAAGGCAGAGAAGTAGTGAGAGTGAGAGGGGAGGGAGGGGTAAGGGGAGAGAGCTTGGCAGAGAGATGGCGCCGCTGAGAGGGAGAATGGAGTGTGTAGCGGAGGGAGTAACAGTTCAGAGAGATGACAGCAGTAGAGATGGAGGGAGAGAGAGAAAGAGAGTAGGGAGAGATACTGCATCATTCGCGGTTTGTTCTACATTTAGACCAATTCTGAGGCGGCAATGTTTCTGTTCTCTGAGTGTCGTGAGTCTTTGGGCCGTTCCTCCTCAGCGGTGATGAAGACAGAGAATGTTATTGTCCCAGGGCAAAGTCAGATGCATTCCATCAAGCGAGGAGTGAATAGTTACCGGGGTCGCCGGGGTCGGTCGGCGTTGAGATTAGAGTCAGATGAGCCGCGATCAAACTGAGTTGTGAAGCAAAATGGAGGGGGCATTTTAGTCTGAGGTGATCTATTCAACTAAATCCTCAACCTGTGGACAAAGGTCGCCCAGACCACCTTCAAACTGGGCACCAGAAGCCCTGAGAGGTTCCCTGGGATTTGGCTTGCTGAGTGAAGCGGGTTGAATGGTTATCAGATAAACAACTTGTGGTGGGGAATTGAATCTGACTGAGTTTCAAACAATATCCCCTTTGCTGGAGCAACGCCGCTCCCAATTTCCATCCTTCAGTATCGCCACCATTCCCAGCCTGGAGTTTCTCAATCAATTCCCTGAATAAATCACGGCGTGTCTCAGCAGGGATTTCACATGGCTGATGTCATCTGTTTGCGAATAATTTCGAAATCTCTATTTTTAAACTCTGTTCAAACTTCACTGTCCCGGTGGAGACGGAAAATTGTATAAAGTGTTCGGGAATATTCTGCCCCAGCATTTCATTCAGAGAGATTACCGGTAACTCACGGGGACACGTCGCTGGGCAGCGAAAATGTAGGAAAAGTATTTGGAATATATCCGTGTGGAGAAAATCTTGTACGTGATCATTGCTGCCGTTGGAGTCCCTGGAAAGTGAGCAGAACAATTCAAAATTTATAACTCAGTGTCTTAACCTGATTCTGTTCATGTTACAAGCTTCCAAACTGATGATCGTGTATAAGGATATGTGAAGTATATCAAACCTCTCAGTGAAATATTTTTGAATTAACGCTGTGATTTTTCATATTTTCAGACAGCGGAATCTAACCCTCTTTTTCTCCCACTGCCGGGACCCACTAGAATGTTGTTCTTGCCTTCAGTGGGACCTTGCCCAGAGTTGTCCCAGTGCTCGGGACAGGCAGCTCTCCGGGACGGTGTGACTGGGAGGGGTTTACATTGTGTTGTTCACTGTGTCTGAGTTATTGATCAGAGTGAACACACGCTCTTGTGGACACGTATCACTGTGGAGTCTGTCACAGTCGGATTCCATCGCCTATTGGTCAATAATTGGATCGATCTCCTGAACCGGTGGCCGCGGATCTACCGGCGTGTGTTGTTACCGAACAGAACTCACTGTGGAATGAATCCATTAACGGAGCCACTCTGCTGCCGGATTCTAAGTTGTCCCTGCCTTCCCTCTGGAACCCTCCTCGTCCCAGAGCCGTGGTTATACCCAAAATGGCGGCGCTGCCCTAGCAGCTGCGGCTTACCTGCGGTCCATTTGTCTGTGTTTTGTTGGTGTTTTTGGTCTTAATTGTAGATGTGATGTCGTGTTTTTGTGTTTGTGTACTATGTGTGTATGTGTGGGGAGGGGGGAACTGTAAAATTGTAAATGTGTCCCTTCCGAACGGAGACCAGACCTTTGTTTTCTGGGTCGGGTCTCTGTTCCTGCTGCAGCCAACCATCGGCCAAACTCCTGGAGCTGGCGGCCTCCAGGGCTCTGGTTCGCAGAGCACGCGGACCGGACTCAACATCAGCGGAGCCGACCGGACTCACCATCAGCCGAGCCGGCCGTCCTCGGATGCTGCGGGAGCGGCTGCGACTCGCCTTAGGCTCGGGCCGCGTGGATGCCGACATCGGGGGCTCCGGCAGCGGCAGCGTATAACCACCCCGGATCGCGGGGCTTGGTCGACCCGCCGCGGACATTTCACCGTCCGGCGCGGCCTGAAATAGACCGCCGGATTTTTCTCTGCTCGGCGGGGGCTTCAATGTCGGGAGCCACGACCGCGCCGACGTGCAGCAGCAGCGGCATCAACAGCGACAGCGACAGCGTGTTCGCCCGCCCCGGATCGCGGGGCTTGGGTCGGCGCGCTGCGGACCCTCCACCGTCCGGCGGGGTCTGGAACGTGGCAACGACAACAGCCTGACCGCGGGAGAAGACGGCAGGGGAAGGGAAAATACATTCTGGCCTTCCATCACAGTGAGGAAGGGACTTGAGGAGACTCACTGTGATGGATGTTTCTTTTTTTGTTGTGTGTTGGTTGGGGTTGTGTAATTTGCTCCTTTTATTGCTTTTATTATTGGACAGTGGGTGACTAAATTTCGTCGAAATTTTTTGGATGACAAGTAAAGATATCTTGAATTTTAAATCTCTCTTGAATCTTGAATCTTGAATCTCTTAAACGCGGCCGGTCACGGTTAGGTCTGTGAAACCGGCCCCATCAGAGACTGTGAGCAGGGTTAACTATAGACAGGACAATTCCGCCTATTGTAACGGGCGGCTGCTCGTTCCCGCCCCGCCTTTACCCCAGCCACGCACCGACTCCAACACTACTGATCTTTAGCTGAAAGTGGAGCCGGTGTTCAGCCCCGGAGACCGTGTTCAGTAATGCCCAGTGTCCGTCCCCTTCTCTTTCCGGAGTGAATTTAATGGCGATTGTGATCCTGTCCCGGGGAAAGTGCGGCCTCTCCACCTGCACCACTCGCTACCTGGTGGCCATGGCAGCGGCCGATCTACTGGTCATTATCACCGTGGTCATTTTGTATTGGATCCGATATCATTACTTTCCTATGAGTTTCCTGTCCATCACCCCTGTGTGCAGTGTTTTATATGCACTAATGTTTGCATCTACAGACTGTTCTGTCTGGTTCACCGTCACTTTCACCTTTGATCGCTTTGTCGCCATTTGTTGCCAGAAGCTGAAAACAAAATATTGCACCGGGAAAACTGCGGCTGTGGTTCTCGCAACAGCCGGCGTTCTGCTCTGTGTGAAAAATGTTCCCCGGTACTTCACAGTGGAACCGCGGACAATCATCGACAATGTCCCTTGGGTTGTGACACGGTGGACAGTTATTACACTGACCGCGGGTGGGTGGCATTTGACTGGATCGACACGGTTTTAACTCCGCTCCTCCCTTTCGCTGTGATCCTGCTGCTCAACGCTCTGACAGTGCGGCACATTTTAGTGGCCAGTCGAGTCCGTCAGGGGCTGAGGGGTCAGAGCAAGGGGGAGAAACGCAGTGACCCGGAGATGGAGAGCAGGAGGAGGTCTGTGGTTTTACTCTTCACCATCTCCGGCAGCTTCATCCTCCTGTGGCTGACGGCGGTTGTAGACTTCGTGTATTATCAGATCACTGCAATTGGAAATGATGCGAATGAGTCTCAATATATCTTTAACAACGTCGGGTATTTACTGAGTAATGTCAGCTGCTGCACCAGCACATTTATTTACGCGGCGACCCAGTCCAAGTTCAGGCAGCAGGTGAAGAGCGCGGTGAAATATCCGCTCACATCAGCGCTGCCGCTCATTAATAAACCCGCGCCCTGAGCGCATCCCAGAGGCGGCCGCAGTGTCTCCGCTCCTGGCTCCGGCTCCTCACATTCACCGCCGGATCTACCCGGTGTCTGTCCCGGGCGGATAGTCCCATCGACGGCCCCGCTCCGGGACCTCCAGCCCGTTACATCGAGATCTGTCACATTTACGCTATCGTTCCGTCTCCGTCCCCAATGGGAATGGTCTGGGGTAAACTCCGCCCTGGGACCAATCATCTCCCTCCACAGTGTGGACCGGTCTGGGGTAAACTCCGGCCCTGAGACCAATCATCTCCCTCCGCAGTGTGGGCCGGTCTGGGGTAAATTCCGCCCAAGGACCAATGCCCCCGTCTACCTCCACGGTTCGTATCTGCCTCTTGAACCTGTTCCGTCTGGTATGACCATCCCCAGAATGGTTGTCCAATCTCCCACTGGTGACAGCTCCGTCTGTTGTGCCCTTCCCCCACGGTCCACTGTCCCATCTCATGGAGTCAGAGAGTCGTGGAGTCATGCAGTACTGAAACGTCTTCGGCCCAGCTCGTCCAGTCCAGTGCAACATGCCCCTTCAATCCCAATCCCACATGCCCTTGTTAGGCCCATGTCCCTCTCAACTTGTCCTATCCATGTACATGTATGAACGTTTCTTAAACGTTACAATAGTACATGCCTCTGACAGCTTGTTCCGTACATCCACCACCGTGTGTGTCCGAGGAAATTCTGTGCTATTTTGTGCTGTACTTCTACCCTATATCTGATTTACTGAGATAGGCACAGACACAGCATTAAACCAGCTCGTTCAGTGGCATGTCCATGTAACGTCCTTATTCCGGATGCATTTCGGGAAACACTCTGAGGAAACCGAGCTCTCTCCCCCCCCCTCTATCCCCCTCTCTCTCCCCCTTATCTCCCTCACTCTCTCAGGCCCTCCCCCCTCTTTCTTCCCTCTCTCCTCCTCTCTCTTTCCCCCCACCACCCTCTCTCCAATCTATTTTTCCTCTAACTTTCCCCTCTCTCTCTCCCAGTTTCCATTACGGTCCCCCACTTTCTATCCCCTCTCCCCCTCTCACCCCTCTCTGTCTATCACCCTCTCTCCACCATCGCCCCCTTTTCTACCGTGCTCTCATTCACCCCGTCTCTTTCTCCCCTCGCGTTGTCCGCCCACACTCTCCCCACTGTCTCTCCAACTCTCCGCCTTTCTCTCTCACCCCCTCTCCACTCGATCTCTCACCATCTCTCCCCCTCTCTCTATGTCTCTTTCCGCACTACACCTCATTCTCTCTCCTCTTTCTCCTTCACTCGCTGTCCTCTTACATCTCATCTTACTCTCTCTCTCTTCCCCTCTCTCTCTCTTCTTTTAACGAGATAAGCGGATACACCTTGAAACAATCATAGATCTCAACTATATGATATATTTTCTCAGAGTAGGTGATGTAATAGATATATTCACGAACTTATACAAATCACTAACTCCCCATTTCTAAGAGATGAAGAAGTTATTGTTTGTTAGGTGTTTTACTGTTGCGAGTCCAAATCGAGCGATGTTATCAAAAGACTTTATTCTTGGTAAAAACCGTGACAAAACGCAACGCACTTAGTTTGGACACACACTACTTAACTTGCTAATCCAATCTCCTGTTTGGCGCCAGACACTCGAATACCTCGCGCTCCCGCACCACGTGACCCGTTAGCCAATCCGAGGGTTCGAGACCCCCTGGCCATTCCGTATGTCCCTACATGATCCCCCCCCCCCCCCAGAACCCTCGAAACCATACCTCACGGGCGCCCGAACCTCCCGCCCGGAAGGCGTACGGAGGGGGGGGAAGCCGATACCGCCAGCGTGACAGGAGGCGGGGAGGACGCCGCCGCTAGAGGCGATGGAGGGGCCACGGGAGCGGCGGGTGTAGGTGACGGGGAGCACTTGATAGGCAACGGCGGCCCGGGCCCAACCATAAGCGGCCGGGGCCGAGAGGTGGCAAACAGGGCGCTGCTGGCGGGACCAGTGGGGCGGCCACAGGCCGGCCCCGGCGCGGAGGTTGGGCCACCGACACGGGGAGGTCCTGGTCCAAATGGGCCGGCTTGAGCGGGATACCGAAACGAGCTCCTGGCGATTTCCCACCTGCAAGGTGAAGGTGACAGTCCCTCTTTTCAGCACCTGGAACGGGCCCTGGTAAACCGGCCGAAGAGGGGGGCGGTGGGAATCTTTCCGAAGGAACACGAAATCACAGTCTCGCAAGCCCGACGGAACGTGGACCGCTGTGCTTCCGTGATTGGAGGTCGGGACTGGAGCCAGAGAACCCACCCGCGCCCGGAGGGAACCCAAAACCGACGTGACGGACGGCGGCAAGGCGGGAGTGGAAGGGATAATGTCACCCGACACCCGCAGGGGCGAACCGTAGATGAGCTCGGCCGAGGATGTGCCCAGCTCAGCCTTCGGGTCCGTACGAATGCCGAGGAGGACCCATGGCAGCTGGTCAGCTCTATCGTGGCCGGTTAGGCGGGCACAGAGGGACGCCTTCAGCTGCCGATGGAAGCGCTCAACCATCCCGTTGGTTTGGGGATGATAGGCGGTGGTCTGCTGTAAGCGAGACCCATACAGCTGTGCCAGCGCGGCCCAGAGGGACGAGGTGGACTGGCCCCCCCGATCTGTGGTGATGATAGCCGGGACGCCGAAACGGGCCACCCAATGCAACGCCAGGGCCCGTGCACAGGAGGCCGCCGAGGTGTCCGACAATAGGAGCGCCTCCGGCCAACGTGTAAACCGACCCACCACCGTCAGCAGATGAGTATATCCCCTGGAATAGGGCAATGGACCCACCAAATCCAAATAGATGTGGAAAAAACGGACGGGGGTAACCTCGAATCTCTGGTATGGGGGCTGGACGGCGATGAACTTTGGAGGTCTGGCACGGAATGTAGGCACGTGCCCAGGCTGCCACCTACTTCCGCAGGCCGTGCCAGACAAAACGGGCTTCCACCATGGCTGAAGTCGCCCTGATGGACGGATGTGCCAGGCCATGAATGGCCTCAAAAACCTTACGCCGCAGGGCGGTCGGCACCAGCGGGCGAGGGCGTGGAAGGGAAACGTCGCACCACAACTTGGTACCTGTGGGGCCACACGCCACCTGTTCAAGACGCAGTCCCGAGGCTGTCGAGGCGTACACACCGGCAGTTCCTTCCAGGCGCTGAGCCTCCGCTAGCTCCTGGAAATCCACCTGTCCGCCTACCGCGGCTACGGAGGGAATGGCCGGCCGGGACAGGGTATCTGCAACGGCGTTAAGCCTACCCGCAATATGACGGACATCGGTGGTGAACTCCGAAATCAGGGTGAGGTGCCGCTGCTGGCGAGCCGACCACGGATCAGAAACCTTAGCAAAAGCGAATGTCAGAGGTTTGTGGTCCGTGTAGGCCACAAAAGAGCGGCCCTCCAAAAAATAACGGAAGTGGCGGACCGCTAAATAGATGGCCAGGAGCTCCCTATCGAATGCACTATATTTGAGCTCAGCTCGAGAGAGAGCTGCCGGCTGAAAAACGCCAGGGGCTGCCAGTGACCGTCGACCTGCTGCTCCAAAACCACACCCACCGCCACGTCAGAGGCGTCCACCGTCAGAGCCGTGGGGGCGGAGGAGCGCGGCTGTACTAGCATGGTGCCTTTGGCGAGGGCCTGTTTGACCGCGACAAAAGCCGTCTCTGCGGCTGCGGACCATACCAACTCAGCGGGGTTACCCGCAGGGCATTGAAAAAGGGGGCGCATGACCCGAGCTGCTGCAGGCACGAACCGGTGATAAAAGTTCACCATGCCCACGAATTCCTGCAGGCCCTTGATTATAGTAGGGCGTGGAAAAGAGCGGACCGCGTCCACCTTAGCTGGCAAAGGAGTGGCGCCGGCCGGTGTAACCCGGTGACCCAAAAAATCTACCGCTTACAGGCCGAATTGGCATTTGGACGGATGGAGAATCAAGCCGTGGTCTTGCAGCCTCTGGAACACCGTGCAGAGGTGGAATAAGTGCTCCTGGACCGAACGGCTGGCAATCAAAATGTA
This sequence comes from Rhinoraja longicauda, assembly GCF_053455715.1. Lineage (NCBI taxonomy): Eukaryota > Metazoa > Chordata > Chondrichthyes > Rajiformes > Arhynchobatidae > Rhinoraja > Rhinoraja longicauda. Next base: position 14,270,104 of record NC_135991.1, on the reverse strand, counting down.
ATCGAGGTAAATAAACACGAACGGCAAACCTCGACCCATACGGTCCATCAGACGCTGGAATGCCTGAGCTGCGTTTTTAAGGCCGAAAGGCATACGCAACCACTCAAATAACCCGAACGGAGTAATGGTAGCCGTCTTTGGATTGTCCGGCGGGTGGACCGGAATCTGATGATATCCCCGCACCAAATCGATCTTAGAAAAAATTGTAGCCCCCTCCAGGCTGGCTGAGAACTCCTGTATGTGCGGAATCGGGTAGCGGTCCGGCCGTGTTGCCGCGTTGAGTCGTCGGAAATCCCCACATGGTCTCCACCCCCAGATGCTTTGGAAACCATATGCAAGGGGGAGGCCCACGGACTACTCGAAGGCCGACCAATTCCCAGCCTCTCCATGTTCAGGAACTCCTCTCGAGCCATGGCCAGCTTGTCGGGTGGGAGGCGCCGTGCCCGGGCAAAAACCGGCGGCCCCTCGGTCGGGATGAAATGAACGACCCCATGCTTCTCGGAAGGTGCATCGAACCGCTGAACGAGGAGCTGCGGGAAGTCTGCTAGTGTCGAGTTCGACTTCGCGTTCGCGGCCAGTTGGATGACAATAATCAGAGACGGCACAGACTTTACCTGTTAGTTTATTAGAGATCTCGTTGACAGGTTTCTAAAAGCACACACATAGTTGCGGACGCCGGGGCCAGTGGAAACGTGTCACACCAGCTCTTAGAATTAAGCCCCCTTTATTCCCCCAAACCGCAGAATTCACAGTTATTTACAAGTATCACAACCAATCAATATTGGAATTGTCAGTTTTCCCTTATACGGCCGAGTGTTGGAACAAAGTCAGTTTTCCCTTATAAGGTCCTCACATGCTATTGTTCAAGGTTTAGTCGGCGTCTGTTTATTGTTTATGTTCTTTATACATTGTGTTTTTCTCCTCTGAAGACGAGCTCGAACATTCTGCGGTTTGGGCTACTGATTACTACTAGCTTTAGCAAGCTCAGCATTTTTGAGATTACGTAACCTCAAGCAGGTGTGTGAGAAAGAGAGAGCCTCAAGCATGTGCTTTAACCTAGCACACAATGCTGCAAAGCCCATGCGGAGTCTAGTGGCTGAACCAAAGAAAAAGGACAGATCTCCACATTCCCCCCTTTTATCATTCTATGATAACTATAAAGGTATAAATCAAACGAAAGGCTTATTAGAGGCGAGCTTATAGAGTCATCAGAGTTTATTCCTAACCTCATGATGCTTTATTAGCCGGATAGGCTATCTAATCTCGCCTCTAGTCCCTACTCCTTCCGCCGGATTCTTATACCCTAACCCCTCCTGGAGACTAGTGGTAAACATCCCCATAGCTCTGGTTTCTCCCCAGAACAATTAATCGGATGTACTCCTCTTCCACTAACTCTCCTGCCACCTGCTCATTCAGCTGATCATTCGTGAGTCCTCCCATTGAACTTTCATCCTCCTTCAGCATGGGACACGTTTCCCCTGTCTCCTCCATTCTCAACATCAGCATTTTGTGGGTATTCCCAATCCCCTCCATCGTTCGTATAAGCCTCGCAATTATGCATTTAATTACTGCAATGCCTACAAACACACATATTAAGATAATGCCGAGATATATAGTAATATTAATGAACCAGTTGTACCATTTGCCCAAACCCCAATCCCCCCAATCCACTCGTTCGGTTATCCCATTCAGGAAGGTTCGAATGTCATCCTTGGATAAAATAACTGGGATTCGAGACTGGGGTGGGAGTTAAGAGGCCCACCACTGAAGTGGTAACAGACAACAGATTCGGGAGAGTACATCAAATCACGAGCCCTTATGAATAAGTTCTGAGCATCATCCATCTCTCTCTCTTTCGTCGTGCCCCCGGGCGGGGTGTCAAGAGGGAGTCTTGGTGAGAGGCCTCATGAGAGCTTGATCCGGTCTCTGTCGCCGTCGCGTGGACAAATGAAGTCGAAGCGACACTCCTGGAACAAACAGGGCAAATCTCACCTGTTGCGGTATCTCAAGAGTACTCTCCTGGTATCTTGGTGTGGGACTCCGTTACAGTAATTATACTTGGTGACATTCCAAGATCCCGTAGCCTCTTGTGTATCGTCATCACACATCATCACATCGTTTCTACAAAGGTGGAAAACTCGGTTGCTACGTCCGGGATCACATCGCCAGAGTATCCCGGCCATACTCGTAATCTGGGCGAACCCCAAGAGGCCACAGAAGACTTCGTGTCCCATAATTGTATATGATAATCTGGATTAGTCTGAAAGACAAAAGACTCACAAAAAGATTTAAAAAACACAAAAACTTATAACTCAAAAACAAAAACTTACAAAACAGGAGATAAATTGACATAAACATTCCCATCCTTCCCAACAGACTCCTCCTCCTTCTCCTTTTGATTGGCCTGACCAATCAATTTGCAGTGATGTAGATACACCCAGGCCGATCGTCCTTCAACCTTGACAGCCGTGGGGGTCGTAAGAAGAACTTGGAAGGGTCCTTCCCACCGTGCGTCAAGGGACTTTTTAGTCCAATTTTTAATAAGGACATAAGAACCGGGCGTGATTGGAGAAGGGGGAGTATTGGCAAGTGGAGTACCAAAGGCAGCGCGAACCTGTGAATGAGCAAAACGCAAAGCTTTAGTTAGGGCAATAATATAGGTGGTCATTTCGTCAGTCATATGGTGGAAATGCACCGGCGCCGGAGGAGCATCATTCCAAGGAGTGCGGAGAGGCCGCCCATAAACGATCTCCGCAGGCGAGAGGGCAGTCCGACCTGCGGGAGTAGTGCGAATTTGAAAAAGTGCTACAGGCAACAGTTTTAGCCAAGAAGAACCAGTTTGTTCAATTAGTTTAGCGAGTTTGGTTTTTAAAGTTTGATTAGCTCGTTCGACTAGGCCAGCAGCTTGTGGCCGGTACGCGCAGTGTAGTTGCTGATGTACGCCCAACTGGGCGCACATTTCCTTGTTAACCGCTGCAATGAAATGCGGACCATTATCAGAGCTGAAGCGAGCAGGGATGCCGAAATGAGGAACGATTTCCTTAAGTAACACTTTAACTACCGTGGAGGCTTTGTTATCAGAGGTTGGATAAGCCTCGATCCATTTCCTAAAGACATCAATAATAACGAGTACATATGTATAACTTTGACACCGTGGAAGTTCAATGTAATCCATCTATAGGGTCTCAAATGGGCCCTCGGGCAGAGGGGTCTTTCCCGGGGAACACGGGGCCCCTTGACCCGTGTTATGGCGGAGACACACAAGGCACCGTGCACTCACACGGGATGCCAATTCTTGGGCCGAGGGTGCCACCAGGTGTTAAGACGCAACAAACTCGTTGCTTGTGCCCCGCAGTGAGTGGCCAGATGGATACATTCAACCACCCATGGGGCTATTGTATCAGTCATACAGGTCTAACCCACAGGTGTGGTCCATAGCCCCGTCACTTCATCAATTCTACAGCCAGAATTGACCCATAAAGCCTTATCTACATCAAGAGCGTCCCCCTTTAACCGAAGTACTTCTTGGATGGTTGGCATAGGTGTTTCAGAGGTTGACCGTCCCTTGGGGGGGGGAGGGTTAGTGGCCAATCTCATCATTTTTGACACAACATTAGTCCTACTTCGTGCAGCTTGTTTGGCTGCAAGGTCGGCATTGTGATTTCCGAGGTCGACGGGGGATGTGCCAGAGGTATGGGCAGAGCATTTAATAACAGCGATACTTAGGGGCAATTGAATGGCTAAGAGGAGGGTAGAAACGAGGGCTTGATTCGAAATAGGAGTGCCTGAGGAGGTGAGGAATCCCCGGTTCTTCCAAAGTTGGCCAAAGTCGTGCACCACGCCGAAAGCATATCGAGACTCCGTGTATATGTTAACGCTTAATCCCTCCCCCATAATACAAGCCCGAATCAGGGCATAACGTTCGGCCTTTTGGGCAGACACAGGAAGATCAAAAGCCCCAGATTCTAAAAGGCGATTATTGTCAGTAACTACTGCATAGCCAGAGAGATGCTGACCGCGCTCATCCAGGGAGGAACTGCCATCAGTGTACATGACCAGGTCAGGATGGAGGAGCAGTGCGTCGGAGAGCTCAGCCCGCGGGCTAGTGTCTTCTTGGATCAACTGGAGACAATCATGCCCAGAGGTTACTTGTTCGAGAGGTGGGTGATCGAGAAATGTAACAGGATTGATGTTAGAGCAATATTTAAATGTCAACTGGGGGTTATTCAACAGAAAGATCTCATAACGGTTTTGTCGTGCCGAAGTCAGATGTTGGGTCTGCAGTTGACCGAATAAGGTGGTAACCGAATGGCAACTATAAACGGTAATGTCTTGCTGAAGTGTGATGTTGGCTGCAGACTGGAGGCTATTGTAGATGGCGGTAAGGATCTGAGTACATCGCGGGTAGCCCAAAGCGACAGGGCCCAGTTTGGAGGAATATCAATGGGTTTTCTGAGGACCCCATGACAGGCGTTAATGATGGCATCTTCTCTTATGTTTGGGGCATTACCGACAGCATTTGCCATAGCCGCATGATCGTGATGCCCCCCTATTATTTCGACAAACTTCAGCCAATCCTTTCGATTCAGGACCTGTCTGACCAGGGACCATAAATCTCTGCTATCAGCCGGATACACCGATATTGTAGTACGTAGCCAGTCGCAAAATGCCTGGGGGATTTTTTTTCTGTCCGAAGCACCATTAAGGAGGGAAACAATTTCATGCGATTTCCAAGGAATGTACACTTCTATGTTATTGGGTGCTGCTGCACCTCCACCGGGCGGAATTACCCCGGCTCTTGGATTGGGAACATGACGTACAGCGAGTTGCCGATTAGTATTTTCCTCATCACTAGACCCAGACGAGTCTGTGTCCGTATCCCCCTTATGAGAGGGGCTCCCTGATTTGGGACGTATCGATTGTTTAGCCTGGACGTGCTGCGCGAGTGCGGTGTTCAAATCTGCGGTCGTTTTCAGATGATCTTTACTCCTTGTCCCCTCACATGGTCCTCGGTGAAAAGTCACCACATCTGTATAGCCAGGTGGATGGGGGCGATCAGCGGTAGGGTATATCGCTGCGGGAGTAGGGGGTGCACTGGGGCTCTGAGCCAGGTCCTGAGTTCCTGATTGGAAGCCTCTACTACTCAGGCTGGGATCGGGAAGCCCGCCACCGGTTGGGTGTCTCAAAACCGGAGGGGGTGTTTGGCTACCAAGGGTGAGACACAATAAACCCTCGTCCCATATAGAGTCGTCATCCCCCCCCCCCCAAAACCTATGCCAGCCATTGAATTGCGCAATTCTTTTGATTGTACATCTTTAGTTGGTTTAGTTACGGTCGTCCGCTTCCGTTTTTCTTCTCACACCTCCTTTTTTAAAATGTCAACATTTTTAGGGCTTCCTTCGTCTGTCAACTTAATGCCCAATTTTACGGCGTTGTCCTGCCAACTAGATAAAATCTCCTTATCCCTCTTTTCTTGGCAAAACTCCCGCCACTTCTGGTCTTCCTTACTGCGG
>NC_135991.1:14166720-14264091 GCF_053455715.1 Rhinoraja longicauda | reverse complement strand
TTCCCCCTTTCTCTCTCCCCAGTATCTCCCTCCCTCCACTCTCTCTCTCCCCTCTCTCTTCCCCTGTCACTCCCCCTCTCTGCCCTCTCTCTGCCCTCTCTCCCCCTCCCCTCTCTCCCCTCTCTCTCTCTCTCTAACTCCCCTCTCTCCCTGTCCCACTCCCTCTCTCCCCCTCTCTCTCTTGGCCCTCTCTCTCCGCCCTCTCACCCCCCTCTCCCTCACCTTCTTTCTCTCCCTCACCACTTTATATAATCACTTACAATAATAAATTAAACTAATATTTGATCCACCCTCTCCCCCTTTCTGTCATGCTCTCTGTCCCCTTTCTCCGATCTCACTCACCCACTCACCCCTCTGTCTCTCCTCTACCTGTCTCTCTCGCCCCACTCTCTCTCGCTCTTGCTTTCTCTCCCTACCTCTCTCTTTCACTCTCTGAAACCTCTCTCTCTCTTTCACTCTCCCTCTCTCTCCCGTCCCCCTCTTTCATTCCCCCTCTTTCTCTCTCTCCCCTCCATTTTGCAAGAATACATTTACAAAAAAAATTAAACGAAACTAATATTTGATACCACCTCACCCCTCTCTCCCTCCCCCTCTCGCCCTCGTCCCTTCTCTCGCTCTCTTCCTCTTCCCACTCTCCCCCCCACTCTACCGCCCTCTCCTCTCCATCTTTATTTCTGCCCTCTCTTCCTCTCTCTCACTGACGTCCTCTCCCTCTCCTCTCCCTCTCTTCCTCCCTCTCCCCTCTCTCTCTCTCTCACTGCCTCTCTCCCCTCCTCCCTCTCTCCTATCTCTCTCTCTCTCTCCCAGTCTCTTGCCCCCACTCTCTCTCCCACCTCTCTCCACTTCTCTCTCCTTCATCTTTCTCATTCCCCAGTCTCTCTCCCCCTTCACTATCACCCTCCCTCTCCCCCTCTCTCTCTGCCCCTTTCTCCATCTCTCTATCTCTCTGTGCTCTCCCTTCTCTCTCCCCTCTTATCCCCTGTCTCCCCTACTCTTTCTCTCGCACCTCTTTCTACCCGAGTCTCTCCCCCTCAACATTCTCCCCACGTCTCTCCCCTCTACCCCCTCTCTCATTCTCATCTCACTCCCCATCTCTGCCCACTCTCCTCTCCTCCCCTCTTTCTTACCCACTCTTCTCCCCCCCCACTTTCTGACACATTTACAATAATAAATTAAACTAATATTTGATCCGCCTCTCCCCATCTCTTTCCCATACTCTCTTTCCCTTCTCTCTCTCCCTTTCTCTCTCCCATCTCTCCCTCTCCCACACACCCCTCTCTCCTCCCTCTATCTCTCTCTCCCTCTCCCCTCTGTCTTCCCCTCTTTCAAACCTCTCACTCCCCTCTCCCCACCCCCGCTCTATTACAAAACACCACCACAATCAGTGTAGATGTTGACCATCATGTGGACTCTGGATAAATGAGGGGGGAGGGGGTGATGTTTTCGTAGATACGGGGAGTATACGGCCTTTTTGTTCTCTCCACGTTCTGTCCCCCCCCTCTCCCTCACCCCCTCCAATTTATTATAATTATTTTACAAGAATAAAGTAAACTAATATTTGGTACTCTCTCTCCCACTCAATATGTAACAAACAAGTGGACCCGTTTGGCCCAACCTCTCCTGCATTGGTGCAGCACCCTCTCCTTCCCATTCCTCTCACCTCACCCCCACCCTCTCCCATCCCCTTCCCTCTCCCTCTCCCACCTCCTCACCTCCCCCTCTCACCCCCCTCCTCCCCTCCCTCCGTCCCTCCCCTCTCCATCCCTAGTAGATAGATTTAAACTTTAACATGAGAAATTACTTAAAAAATATTACACCAATTTCAATGAAACTTCTTCCATTAGCACCAAAGGGATAACAGTGAGCAAGGTGGGCCTAACATTGTCGTGCAATCCCTGTACCGTTTTGGATGTAGTTCAGGAACAAAACAAACAACAACGAGAGTTTTATTATCAACAATAAATTAAACTAATATTTGTTATCCACTCTGTCTCCCTCCCTTCCTTCACCCTCACTCTCCCCTCTTCCTCTCCCCCTCCTCTTTTAAGAATACATTTACAATAATAAATTAAACTAAACTAATATTTTATACCACCTCCCCCCTCTCTCTCCCCTCTTTCCCGCTCCTCTCTCTCTCTCTCTCTCTCTCTCTCTCTCTCTCTCTCTCCTCTCTCCTCTCTCTCTCTCTCTCTCTCTCTCTCTCTCTCTTCTCTCTCTCTCTCTCTCTCTCTCCTCTCTCTCCTCTCTCTCTCTCTCTCTCTCTCTCTCTCTCTCTCTCTCTCTCTCTCTCTCTCTCTCTCTCTCTCTCTCTCTCTCTCTCTCTCTCTCGCTCTCTCTACTTTCTCTTTCCCTCTCTCTGCCCCTCTCCCTCTGTGTATCTCTCTCCCCTTTGAACGGAACAGATCAGAATAGCTTTATTGTCATTCGTTTTAACCGAACGAAATTAATTTGCCAGCATTCACAGAGCAAAAAAATACAAAAAACACATGACACACAAACACCAACCACAAACATCCATCCACAGTGACTCCAAACACCCCCCTCACTGTGATGGAAGGCATAAAAAAAAACCCCTCTCTTCCCCCATGCCCCTCCCACGGACAGACAGCTCGACCCCCTGCCGAGGCGACTGACCCGCACAGTCCCCGTACCGGGCGATGGAAGGTCCCGCGTCCCGCACCGGGCGATGGAAGCCACCGCGACCGAGCCGCACCGGGCGATGGAAGGCCCCCGCGGCCGAGCCGCACAGGGCGATGGAAGGTCCCGCGGCCGAGCCGCACCGGGCGATGGAAGGTCCCGCGGCCGAGCCGCACCGGGCGATGGAAGGTCCCGCGGCGAGCCGCACCGGGCGATGGAAGGTCCCCGCGGCCGAGCCGCACCGGGCGATGGAAGGTCCCGCGGCCGAGCCGCACGGGGCGTTGAAGGTCCAGCGGCCGAGCCGCACCGGGCGATGGAAGGTCCCGCGGACGAGCCTCGCCCCGAGTAAGAGACCTAAATAAATAATAATAAAATTAAAAAGCCTTTGATTACGTTGGCTGATTTCTTTTCGAGACAACGTGATGTGTAGATGGAGTCAATGGTGGAACGTCTGGTCTGTGTAATGGATTGGGCTCCATTTATAACTCCCTGCAATTTCTGGCGGTCTAGACAGACATGTCCCCGATCATATAAGATTATTAAGGGGTTGGACAAGCTGGAGGCAGGAAACATGTTCCCAATGTTGGGGAAGTCTAGAACCAGGGGCTACAGTTTAAGAATAAGGGGTAGGCCATTTTGAATGGAGATGAAGAAAACGTTTTTCACTCAGTGAGTTGTAAATCTGTGGAATTCTCTCCCTCAGAAGGTAGTGGAGGCCAATTCTATGGACGCTTTCAAGAGAAAGCTAGATAGAGCTCCGAAGGATAGCGGAGTCAGGGAGTTTGGGAGAAGGCAGGAAGGGGGACTGATTGAGAATGATCAGCTATGATCACATTGAATGGCGTTGCTGGCTCGAGGAGCCGAATGGCCTCCTCCTGCACCTATTGTCTATTGTCTATTGGCTATACTCCAGTAATGCACATGCACGGTCATTAATACGGTCCCGTGATACGGTATCAGGTGTTTTACTGTGATCTTCCTCCTGTGCCGACTCCTCACCATGTCTTCGCATTTGTCCAACAGTTCATTTGTGGTTAACCCCCACTCAGTACCTTCGCTTGTACATCAACACTGTTTGTGTTACATGGACAATCTTAGTAGTCATCTTAGTACGAATGTTCAGCTCTGATCATAGTTGTTACTTATGTCAGATCATTAGGTTAGGTGAGGTTAGACTACGACTATTATCATCACATGTTCCGAGGTGCAGTGAAAGGCATGGGTTTGCACGCTATCCATTCAGATCAGTTATACCATCAGTTGCAATCAGTTAAAGTCCTGGAGATGGAGCGAGGAAGATACAAAATGCAGAATATAGTTCATTGCATAGAATATCATGCTGAATATTGTCACGTTGCGTTCTCCGTAGAACTGGACACGTGCAGTTGGAGAACTCGAGTTCTGTGAAAACAGAAAGCAAAGAATTCCTGCAAAAATATGACTTACTGTGCCGAGATGCACTGCTCGAACGACGGATGAAGCAATGCTTCTACGACCGATGAAAGATCCTGCTGGTTTCGTGTTGTTGTGGCTACTGAAGTTGACAGGCGCTTTAGGTTTTAGCTTCAATTTCAGGTTTAATATTGTTACATGTACCGTGGTACAGCAAACAACTTTGTTCTGCATGCTATCCAAACAGATTACATTTCTTATGAAATGACACTATCGGTTCAAGCTCGTGGACAAAGGGCACTTGTGTATGCGGATCCTCTCAGAGCGTGGTAAGTGTATGGATTCGCACAGCGGGTAGCAGACATATAGAATGAGGTGCAAAAGGAGGTAGTTGAAATAGAAACTATAACATCATTTAAAATACATTTGGACAAGCACATCTAGGAAGGGTTGAGAGTGATTCACGGCAACGGCGGCAGTTGGGACGTTGTAGATGGGGTACATTGATCGGCGTTGGCAGGCTGGGTGGAAGGTCCTGTCCCGGCGGTGTATGACACATGACAATAGATAGAGCAAAGTGGAAGTTACAGAGTGCAGAATCCATGTATCAGCACTGCAGCGCATGGTTGTACATCTGTACCCCAGACGAAGTTCAATGTCTATGATGGGGTGGAGGGAATTGAATAGTATCCTAGCCTATGGAGGGACCGTTCATAAGCCCAATAACGGAGGAAATGAACCTGTTCGTAAGTCTGGTGATGCGCGCTTTCAAGCTTCTCTCCCATTTGTCGGATTGGAGTTGGGGAAAGAAGAACTGAGCGGGTTTGGCCAAGTCTTTGATTATGTTGGCTGTTTGGGTAATGTTATGCAGCGTGGAATGTAGATGGATAATATGATTGGTCTGGGGTCTCTAATAGACTGGGCTATATTTACAACCCTCTGCAATTTCCGGCAGTCCTGGCAGAGTTATTCCCAAACCAATCTGCCATGAAATGTGACAGTATGCTTGTAGAAACATTGAAAATAGGTGCAGGATGAAGACATTTGGCCCTTCGATCCAGCACCGCCGTTCATTGTGATCATGGCTCATCATCCACAAGCAGTAACCTGTGCCTGCCTTCTGCCCACATCCCTTGATTCCAATAGCCCCTAGAGCTCTATCTAACTCTCTTTCAAATTCATCAAAGTGAATTGACCTCCACTGCCCGCTGTGGCAGAGAATTCCACAACTTCACAACTCTCTGGGTGAATAAGTTTCTTCTCGCCTCAGTTTTAAATGGCCTCCCCTTTATTCTGTTACCGTATTTTTGACAAAGGTGACAGGGGACATAACAATTGTCTTTTTGTTTTCGTGTGTGTGCCTTCTAGGGTGTCGCTTCAATGTGATTGCTCCACGTCAGAGTGGCAAGATTTAAAGAAACTGAAGGAAGGAATTTACACTCCAACTGTGGTGGGTACATGGGACATGCAGTCGAAGGAGTTAGTTGTGAAGTGTTCTACAGCCAGAGCATTTGGAAATACAGATGCCAATGAGACAGTAGCAATAAATAATTAGGTAGCTGTTGTGCAATAAATGTTGAGCAGGAACTGATTCTGCAACAATGTCCAGGTGGGCCGACGAGCAGCATCGATCTTGCTTTGAGTTTGAAAATTGATACCACACCGCATGTTGTTCGTCAATATCGGAGTTTTGATGAGATCATTAACTTCTGACATAATATAGATTCCTTCTCCCCGCGGATGTCTTCTGACATCTGAGTATATCCTGACCTCCTCTTGTATTTCAGATGCCGCAGAATTACTACGGCCCGCAACCCGGTATCAGCGTGTGTTTTGTTTTCTTACTCCCGTCCCCACACTTCACCTTCTCCTCGCAATTGCCCAACAATCCATTTCTGGTTAACGGCCACTCATCACCTTCTCGTTTATATCAACACCGCCTGTGTCTCGTGTACAATCTTAGTCAGCATCGTAGAACGACCAGTCTCGCTCTGATCAGAGTTGTTATTTATCTCAGGTCATTTAGTCAGTTTAGGTATATTATTATCACACGTAACGAGGTGCAGTGCAAAGCTTTGTTTTACATGCTTTTCACTCAGTTCACACAAAAACAATCTGTGTAAAGACAAGTGCAATAAATCAGGTTGAGGGGAAGATACAGAATGAAGAATATAGTTCATGACACAGAATATCTTTCTGCATTTAGTTTTATAATTTCCACCAAACCCAGACCTGTCCGGGTATTTCGAATAAGTAACAATCTTTTCTCAAGCCACCTTGCATAATTCCAGTCCACCGTTCTTCTGGGACCTACATCTTTGTATTTGGTGAACGAGAGATCGGTAGGAACACCAAACCTTTTTTGAACACGATGTAAAATTCGTAATAAACTGTGCCGATATGCATAGGTGAATACAATACAATACAATACAATATATCCTCATTGTCATTGTTCAGGGGTACAACGAGATTGGGAATGCGCCTCCCATACGATGCAATAATTTAATTAATTTAAACAACAACAACCCAACGAAACAAATTGTAACAGTTTTAAGACAAAATAAAGTGCAAGTAGATCTGTGCCGGTTCACTGTGCGATGTGACCATCCGGCTCAGCAGGACCGGTTCATAGCAGCTATGGCCCTGCGGATGAAGCTGTTCCTGAGTCTGGAGGTGCGGGCGTAGAAGGCCTTGTATCGTCTGCCCGATGGTAGAAGTTCGAACAGACTATTGCAGGGGTGTGAAGAGTCTTTGTGGATGCTGGTGGCTTTTCTGAGGGAAAGGATTAATGATACAATGCTTCTATTAACTATGAAGCCTCCTTGGTTTGTAAAGGTGTAAACAATTAAGTTGAAAGGTGGATTGAGATTTATGCTTCAGGTTCACGTTCATTATTGTCACATGTGTCGAGGCGCATGAATAACGTTGTTTTACATGCGATCTAAACGGATTAAATACGATATACAGATGTTATCAGTTCAAACTCAAGAACAATAGATAAAGCAAAGGGAAGATACAGAATGCAGAACATAGTTCGCAGTATGGTGGCGCATCTGTTCCATAGACAAATATCCGCCATGGAGTAGCGATGACAGACCGTACTATCCGTACGTACGTACTATCGTGAATGTGACAGGGTAGACCATCTGATCAACTGTTGGTCCTTTGAAGGCCACTTTTTTTTCGAGCGATAAATCATGACTTCAAACTCTGCACCGAGTTGAAGATCCGTATCGCGCTCTTTAAATGAGATAACGTCAAAGCATAATAGTCTCCTGGGCATGTGCTGGTAAATGGGACATATTAATTGGAAATCGTAGACAAGGATAGTTGCTGGGCTGTTTCTCTGCCGTGTGACTCGTGGCTCTCGGTCCAGTCTATGTACTTTGTCCCATTTGTGGTATCACCGTTGTTAGTTAAAGCAGGGCTTCGCTCATTATTATCTTTATGGCCAGAGCTCTAGGTGGAGTTAATTTCTATATTCCTTGGATGGCAGGAGGCTGGGGGGGGGGGGGGGGATCATACAAAGATGTATAAATCTTGAGGGGAATAAATATTGTGGATGCACTGTCATTTACCCAGAATGGAGAAGCAAATAACAGAGGTCAGAGGGATAATAGACAATAGACAATAGGTGCAGGAGGAGGTCATTCGGCCCTTCGAGCCAGCACCGCCATTCAATGTGATCATGGCTGATCATTCTCAATCAGTACCCCGTTCCTGCCTTCTCCCCGTACCCCCTGACTCCGCTGTCCTTAAGAGCTCTATCCAGCTCTCTCTTGAATGCATTCAGAGAATTGGCCTCCACTGCCTTCTGAGGCAGAGAATTCCACAGATTCACAACTCTCTGACTGAAAAAGTTGTTCCTCATCTCAGTTCTAAATGGCCTACTCCTTATTCTTAAACTGTGGCCCCTTGTTCTGGACTCCCCAACATTGGGAACATGTTTCCTGCCTCTAACGTGTCCAACCCCTTAATAATCTTATACGTTTCGATAAGATCTCCTCTCATCCTTCTAAATTCCAGTGTTAAGAGAGGCAAGATTTACAAGGAAGGAAATACCTTTACACTCAGATGGTGATGGGTATAAAGAACGAGCTTTCAGTAACGGTAGTTGAGACATGTTGAGGATGGTGCATTTATGCAGCCACAACAATTGGAATATAGCTACCAAATCGACTTTAGCAATAAGTAAGCATTATCGACTATTTCTATTTCTATTGTTCGGCTTGAACTGATTTTGTAGCGATGTTCAGGTGCGATGGCGATGTAATTTACACTCTAACTCAAGTGCGCTTGAGTTGTGCGAAATATGCATTTGTTTTGGACTATCAGTTCTTTTATTAGGTCACTCACTTCGGACATTCGATAGTTTTCCTCACTCCACGGGTGTCATCTGAGTCTTCTGCGTTTATCTTGCTTCACACTTGTATTTCAGAATCCCGGCAATTACTACGGTCCAGGTGATCTGGGAATGAGTGTAGGGCTAGGGCGATGGCATCGTCCGTGGACCTGTTGTGATGGTAGGCGAACTGCAGTGGGTCAAGGCCGCTGGGTAGACTGGATATAATGCGTTCCATTACAAGCCTCCCAAAATATTTCATGATGGTGGATGTCAAAGCCACTGTTCGGTGGTCGTTTAAACTTGAGGTCTTGCATTTCCTCGACACTGGAATGATGGTGGTCTTCAAGAGGAAGTTGGATACCTGATAACGGAGTAGGGAGAGAACAAAGATGTCCACCAATGCAGGTGCTATCTTTTCCGCGCAGCTACTAAGGACACGGCCAGGAACTCCGTCTGGGCCTGTTGCTTTTCGTGGATTTACCCACAGCAAGGCCGCTCTAACCTCTGCAACTGTCAACCTGGGGAGAGCCACACTGGAGTCTGAAGAGCCAGAAGTCACCATACAAATATTCAGTTCATCAGGTGGGTTTGCAGTATCACCAATGATATTGGCTGAACATTCTTTGCATCCATTTATCTGAATCAGGCCGTGCCACATTCTCTGTGTGACCCAGAGATTATAGTGGGACGCGAGTTTGAACCGGTATTGCTTCTTGGCATCCTTGATGGCTCTGCGGAGACCACAGCGTGGCTTCTTGGACCGCTTGGGATCGTTTGACTTGTGTGCATCGGACCTGTGAATGTACATCCATGGTTTCCGATTGGGGAACACTCGGATTGACTTCGGCGGCACATAGTCTTTCACTCACTTGTTGATGAAGTTAGTCACGGCAGAGGCGCACTCATTCAGGTTAGCTGCAGAATCCCTGACCATGGACCAGTCTACTGACTTAAAGCAGTCTCGTAAGGTGTCATCCGCGTCCGTTGTCTAGCTTTTTACAACTCTCTGCATCTGATCCTCCTGCTTCAATTGTTGTTTGTTGGCAGGGAGCAGAAGCACAGCTCCGTGGTCTGATTTCCCTGAAATGTGGCGGAGGGACAGGGCAACATGGAACAATCCCTGCAGGATGGATGAGGCGAGCCTGGACGTGGGAACACGTAGAATGTACTGAAAGGACACAGTGGAACAGGTCAATGCTGAGTAATGTTCCTAGCTCCAGTTTGGTCATTGTATTCTCATTTACAAGGGTGGATGGGCGTTTCTTCTCACACACCGTGTGAGCTCTTTGAAGGAGACCATCAGGAGCACACATAGAGCCAGGAACACCAGCAGACAGAGACGGGAAAACACGGAGACATAGAGAGAGACATGAATACTCACAGAGAGAAGTAGGGACATTTACGGAAACAGGCAGGACCCTCCCCTAATTCTGCGTAGGTTTGCCTTCTCCTGATTTCCCGTTTGCGGGAGCACCCCCCTATTTCCACATTTACAGTTTCCCTCCGCTAATTTCATATTTGTTGTTTATCCACCCGCCATACTTCAATAACGGTGCACCCGCAAATCCCCATTTGTGGTGTCCTCCCCTAATTGACCATTTACCGGTGCTCTCCCGTAATTATCATATACAAGGACCTTCCCCAAAATGACCATTTAATGTAATGCCCCCAAATGCACCAAGCCCTTAATTTGAGTAGTTGAGTGTATAATCCCAGTACCGTCGATAAAATGCATAGAAAATAGAATAAAACAAGTGAGAAGGTGTCTGTCGGTTGGAATGATGGCGTGTGTTCCACTCCGCAAGTAAGATGCAACGAGATGGAATTGGCCCCCAGGTGAAGACAACAAGCAAACCAAGCGGTGGAATAGCGAGCGGCATTTCGTTTGTATATCTGTTATTTGCTTTATTTATGTAAGTCAGGCCATCCCAGTGATCGGTTCGACGCTGCTGAGCGCTGTAGAACAGGTAGATCGAGGATTGCACGTCACAGATCACTGAATTTTGAGTCCCTGGTGGATACGATGGTAGTGAAGATTTGGCACGATGTCCTTCATTTGTTACGGCATTAAGTGCAGATGTTGGGACGTTATATTACAGTTTACAAGACGTTGGTGAGGCCGCGCTTGTTTGCAGTTCCCTTGCCGTCCACTTGATGTCGCCATTATTCAAAAGCTCCAAATTGCATAATGCCCAGGATTTTATTCCACATATATGGTTCTGTGCTTCATTGGCTCAGAAACCAAAATCAGGACATCGAACAGCTCGCTTCAATTAATACTAAACATTATTTTTTTAAATAAAAGTATTTTTCAACCAGGTGGATTCTAAATGATGCCCCACGGCGGACATTCCTGAAAACACAATAAGAGGCTGACTGCCTACATAGTCTCTGAGACTCTTACAGTCAAACAATGACGATGCTATTTATAGAGTTATAGTCAAACAGCACGAACGAAGACCTTTTGGAACCGGATGCCGAGGCCGAGCAATATGTCCAAATAATTTAGTCCAACTTCCCCACGTTTTCTCCATGGCCCACCATCCATTTTTATCTACATATACTTTCAATTCTAATCGAAGCACATCTCTACAGCTTTATCTGGCACCCAGTTCCACCTACCCACAACTCCCTGTGTAACCTAGTTGCCTCTCAGGTCTCTTTTGACGCTATGTTCTCTCCCTTGAAACCTATGTTATCCAGCTCTAGACTACCCACCCTAGAAAAACGACAGTATATCTATCTTTTATTTGCCCCTTGTGATGATATATACTTCCGTAATGTCACCGGTCAACCGTCTACTCTGCGTGGAAAACCTTCCAACTTGTCCGGCTGCTCTTTAAGTCTAAAGCCCTCCCTTCCAGGCAACAACGTGTGATTTTTCCCCCGACGTTCTCAGTTGAATGTATTCCTTCCAATAACTCGAAGACCAGAACTGCGCTCAGTGCTGGAAGTTTGGTCTCACGAATGCTACGTATAGTTCATGCGACCACATGGAATACTAAGTGCCGTACCTTTTACCTACCGGGGCATTTCATCTCTATCAACGCGTCTTTGATCGCATAACACCCAAAACTAAACGTAACGTGGCAGTGGATGAATTATACTAGGTCATGAACTACCTTTAAGGACTAAACCCTGATGCCCTGCTCATTATCTGCGGTGACATCAATCAATCCAACTTCAGGGTTGCAGTGGTATCTAAACTCCGCAAGCCTACTGTCTCACACTGGACATCCGCTCTCTGGGTTACACCACCATCTAGAATGCCTAGAGTTCCAGAGCTACAACCTTGCTTTCATTGAAAGAATGCACAAGGAAATGTTTATGGCAATTGGAAGTGGAAGAATTGGGTCCCACAATCCTGTGTAGGTCTTCAAGACGACGGTGGAGAGTCAAAATCTTCAAATTATTGGAGATGCATATCCCCGAAAATATTTCCTAGACCCGGCATATTAATGCAATGATAAAGAAATCTCATCAACGTCTCTACTTTCTGAGCAGATTGGGGAGATTCGGTCTGTCAATACTCTTGGATTTCTAACCTTGTGCAGTGGAGAGCATGTTACCCGGGCGCATCACGGTCTGGTTCGATAACATGAATGCCCAAGAGCGAGGAAGACTGCAAAAAGTAAGTACTACCCAGTGGATACGTCAAGGGTACTGAGCTCCCAATCATCGAGGGATCTACAGACGTTGCTACCTCAAAAAGGCAGCCAGCTTCATCAGTGACACATGCGACACAATCATTTCACTCCTGCCATCGGAATGAAAACATAGTAGCCTGAAAAGTCCAGGTACAGCACCAGCTTCTTCCCTACAACCATGAGGCCATTAAACACTACAACCTCCAAACCACATAGAATTGGGAAATTGTTTCTTTTTGCACCATTGGTGCTTGTTTGTTTCTAGATTTCTAAATGTTTTTTTGGATTTTTTAGATTTAGAGATATATTTCTTAATATATTGTTTTTTTTAGCACTGTGTTTGCATATTCTTTAGTGATGCTGCAATTAAGACTTTCATTTTTTAATTTAAGACATGTGACCATAAAACATCCCTGGCACTTGACTCTTGATCCCTCCCATTTGCCATTTCACGAGGGCTAACGATATTGCTCCTGTCGGGTTACAGACAGGGATTTCAGAACGTGGGGCCAATAGAAGTGTAAGACAGCAGTGGTCAGTGCACAACGAGATCTACTTCATGTTTGTTTTGAGAAGATGGACTGGAACATGATTTGAGTATCGGAGTAAAGAGGTCCTTCTACAGTTGTATACGACCCTGGTGAGACCACATCTGGAGTGTTGTGTGCCGTTTTGGTCTTCAAATTTGAGGAAGGTCATCCTTGCTCTTGATGCAGTGCAGCGTACGTTCACGAAGTTAGTCCCCGGGATGGCGGGACTGTTATATGAGGAAAGATTGGAAAGACTAGGCTTGTATTCACTGGAGTTTAGAACGGTGGTCTTACAGAGACGTATAATATTATAAAAGGACAGGACGAGGTAGATGCAGGAAAAAAATGTTCACAATTTGGGGGGAGTCGAGAAGCAAGGGGCGCAGTATAAGAATAATGTTCGATCCTGACTACGGGTGCTGCACTGTAAGGAGTTTGTACGTTCTCCCCGTAACCTGCGTGGGTTTTCTCCGAGATCTTCGGTTTCCTCCCACACTCCAAAGACGTACAGGTGTGGAGATCTGTCCTTTTTCGTTGCTTCAGCCACTGGACTCCGCATGGGCTTTGCAGCATTGTGTGCTAGGTTAAAGCACATGCTTGAGGCTCTCTCTTTCTCACACACCTGCTTGAGGCTACGTAATCACAAAAATGCTGAGCTTGCTAAAGCTAGTAGTAATCAGTAGCCCAAACCGCAGAATGTTCCAGCTCGTCTTCAGAGGAGAAAAACACAATGTATAAAGAAAATAAACAATAAACAGACGCCGACTAAACCTTGAACAATAGCATGTTAGAACCTTATATGGGAAAACTGACTTTGTTCCAACACTCGGCCGTATAAGGGAAAACTGACTTAATTCCAATATTTATTGGTTGTGATACTTGTAAATAACTGTGAATTCTGCGGTTTTGCGGGATAAAAGGGGCTTAATTCTAGGGGCTGGTGTGACACGTTTCCACTGGCCCCGGAGTCCGCAACTCTGTGTGTGCTTTTAGAAACCTGTCAACGAGATCTCTAATAAGCTAACAGGTAAAGTCTGTGCCGTCTCTGACCGCGAACGCGAAGTCGAACTCGACATTTGGTGGCAGCGGTGGGATTCCACAACAAAGATCGATACATAGTGGCTGAGACTCGAGGGCACGAGTATCGAAGAACGGTGGAATTGGCCAGTAGAGTGAGTATCTTATTTGGCCACTCTATTTTCCCCGTCTTTGTGACTCCTCTATGACCCGCCGATCGCCGCTGAGGTGTTAATCTGCGTGACGGAATCTCGGGGGTCAGTTGGACGGACTGGTGGGTAAGGATTTTTAGGAAGGATCGTTGAGTCTAAACGGTAAACGAGGGTTAAAGGCCCTGAGGTTTCAATCCTCTAAAGATTAAAAAGGTCTAACGCGTTAGCAGCTAATAAGGTGAACCGTATCTCACTAGGGGACATAGAACAAAAGGCATAATAAGACTCAACCAATAATGATCCTCGGGTAAATTATAGAGCATAAGTGTGTTGTATGTAAAGAGTTAAAATTAAAGAGTTGTATATCGGACAATGGAGTACCTCTCTGCCTAACACCCAGCCTTAGACCGGTTGTTAAGAGGGGAAATCCCCCACGCGAAGGTCAGGACCCTGAAGTGGGCTGCCAAGGCACGAGAGGAAACTCAGAGAATATACAACTACTTTTGTTGATAAGAAAAACATATATAAAATTCAAATGGGGAACGTAATAGACACCACCTCGGACGACCGGTCCCCTCTTAACCTTTTATGTGATAAGCTCCCGGAATATGCTAAACAATTCCGACTATTATCGGGGGCCCTTAATAAGAAACTAGGTCCTACTGTGTTGCCATTAGGGGGGTCAGATGACCTGCGGACTGTCAAAAAAGCCCAGGAGCTTATCTGGACCCGAAACCGCAGTAAGGAAGACCAGAAGTGGCGGGAGTTTTGCCAAGAAAAGAGGGATAAGGAGATTTTATCTAGTTGGCAGGACAACGCCGTAAAATTGGGCATTAAGTTGACAGACGAAGGAAGCCCTAAAACTGTTGACATTTTAAAAAAGGAGGTGTAAGAAGAAAAACGGAAGCGGACGACCGTAACTAAACCAACTAAAGATGTACAATCAAAAGAATTGCGCAATTCAATGGTTGGCATAGGTTTGGGGGGGGGGGGGGGGGGGGGAGGTGGGGGGGATGACGACTCTATATGGGACGAGGGTTTATTGTGTCTCACCCTTGGTAGCCAAACACCCCCTCCGGTTTTGAGACACCCAACCGGTGGCGGGCTTCCCGATCCCAGCCTGAGTAGTAGAGGCTTCCAATCAGGAACTCAGGACCTGGCTCAGAGCCCCAGTGCACCCCCTACTCCCGCAGCCATATACCCTACCGCTGATCGCCCCCATCCATCTGGCTATACAGATGTGGTGACTTTTCACCGAGGACCATGTGAGGGGACAAGGAGTAAAGATCATCTGAAAACGACCGCAGATTTGAACACCGCACTCCCGCAGCACGTCCAGGCTAAACAATCGATACGTCCCAAATCAGGGAGCCCCTCTCATAAGGGGGATACGGACACAGACTCGTCTGGGTCTAGTGATGAGGAAAATACTAATCGGCAACTCGCTGTACGTCATGTTCCCAATCCAAGAGCCGGGGTAATTTCGCCCGGTGGAGGTGCAGCAGCACCCAATAACATAGAAGTGTACATTCCTTGGAAACTGCATGAAATTGTTTCCCTCCTTAATGGTGCTTCGGACAGAAAAAAAATCCCCCCAGGCATTCTGCGACTGGCTACGTACTACAATATCGGTGTATCCGGCTGATAGCAGAGATTTATGGTCCGTGGTCAGACAGGTCCTGAATCGAAAGGATTGGCTGAAGTTTGTCGAAATAATAAGGGGGCATCACGATCATGCGGCTATGGCAAATGCTGTCGGTAATGCCCCAAACATAAGAGAAGATGCCATCATTAACGCCTGTCATGGGGTCCTCAGAAAACCCATTGATATTCCTCCAAACTGGGCCCTGTCGCTTTGGGCTACCCGCGATGTACTCAGATCCTTACCGCCATCTACAATAGCCTTCAGTCTGCAGCCAACATCACACTTCAGCAAGACATTACCGTTTATAGTTGCCATTCGGTTACCACCTTACTCGGTCAACTGCAGACCCAACATCTGACTTCGGCACGACAAAACCGTTATGAGATCTTTCTGTTGAATAACCCCCAGTTGACATTTAAATATTGCTCTAACATCAATCCTGTTACATTTCTCGATCACCCACCTCTCGAACAAGTAACCTCTGGGCATGATTGTCTCCAGTTGATCCAAGAAGACACTAGCCCGCGGGCTGAGCTCTCCGACGCACTGCTCCTCCATCCTGACCTGGTCATGTACACTGATGGCAGTTCCTCCCTGGATGAGCGCGGTCAGCATCTCTCTGGCTATGCAGTAGTTACTGACAATAATCGCCTTTTAGAATCTGGGGCTTTTGATCTTCCTGTGTCTGCCCAAAAGGCCGAACTTTATGCCCTGATTCGGGCTTGTATTATGGGGGAGGGATTAAGCGTTAACATATACACGGAGTCTCGATATGCTTTCGGCGTGGTGCACGACTTTGGCCAACTTTGGAAGAACCGGGGATTCCTCACCTCCTCAGGCACTCCTATTTCGAATCAAGCCCTCGTTTCTACCCTCCTCTTAGCCATTCAATTGCCCCTAAGTATCGCTGTTATTAAATGCTCTGCCCATACCTCTGGCACATCCCCCGTCGACCTCGGAAATCACAATGCCGACCTTGCAGCCAAACAAGCTGCACGAAGTAGGACTAATGTTGTGTCAAAAATGATGATTGGCCACTAACCCTCCCCCCCCCCAAGGGACGGTCAACCTCTGAAACACCTATGCCAACCATCCAAGAAGTACTTCGGTTAAAGGAGGACGCTCCTGATGTAGATAAGGCTTTATGGGTCAATTCTGGCTGTAGAATTGATGAAGTGACGGGGCTATGGACCACACCTGTGGGTCAGACCTGTATGACTGATACAATAGCCCTATGGGTGGTTGAATGTATCCATCTGGCCACTCACTGCGGGAGACAAGCAACGAGTTTGTTGCGTCTTAACACCTGGTGGCACCCTCGGCTCCAAGAATTGGCATCCCGTGTGAGTGCACGGTGCCTTGTGTGTCTCCGCCATAACACGGGTCAAGGGGCCCCGTGTTCCCCGGGAAAGACCCCTCTGCCCGAGGGTCCATTTGAGACCCTATAGATGGATTACATTGAACTTCCACGGTGTCAAAGTTATACATATGTACTCGTTATTATTGATGTCTTTAGTAAATGGATCGAGGCTTATCCGACCTCTGATAACAAAGCCTCCACGGTAGTTAAAGTGTTACTTAAGGAAATCGTTCCTCATTTCGGCATCCCTGCTCGCCTCAGCTCTGATAATGGTCCGCATTTCATTGCAGCGGTTAACAAGGAAATGTGCGCCCAGTTGGGCGTACATCAGCAACTACACTGCGTGTACCGGCCACAAGCTGCTGGCCTAGTCGAACGAGCTAATCAAACTTTAAAAACCAAACTCGCTAAACTAATTGAACAAACTGGTTCTTCTTGGCTAAAACTGTTGCCTGTAGCACTTTTTCAGATTCGCACTACTCCCGCAGGTCGGACTGCCCTCTCGCCTGCGGAGATCGTTTATGGGCGGCCTCTCCGCACTCCTTGGAATGATGCTCCTCCGGCGCCAGTGCATTTCCACCATATGACTGACGAAATGACCACCTATATTATTGCCCTAACTAAAGCTTTGCGTTTTGCTCATTCACAGGTTCGCGCTGCCTTTGGTACTCCACTTGCCAATACTCCCCCTTCTCCATCACGCCCGGTTCTTATGTCCTTATTACAAATTGGACTAAGAAGTCCCTTGACGCACGGTGGGAAGGACCCTTCCAAGTTCTTCTTACGACCCCCACGGCTGTCAAGGTTGAAGGACGATCGGCCTGGGTGTATCTACATCACTGCAAATTGATTGGTCAGGCCAATCAAAAGGAGAAGGAGGAGGAGTCTGTTGGGAAGGATGGGAATGTTTATGTCAATTTATCTCCTGTTTTGTAAGTTTTTGTTTTTGAGTTATAAGTTTTTGTGTTTTTTAAATCTTTTTGTGAGTCTTTTGTCTTTCAGACTAATCCAGATTATCATATACAATTATGGGACACGAAGTCTTATGTGGCCTCTTGGGGTTCGCCCAGATTACGAGTATGGCCGGGATACTCTGGCGATGTGATCCCGGACGTAGCAACCGAGTTTTCCACCTTTGTAGAAACGATGAGATGATGTGTGATGACGATACACCAGAGGCTACGGGATCTTGGAATGTCACCAAGTATAATTACTGTAACGGAATCCCACACCAAGATACCAGGAGAGTACTCTTGAGATACCGCAACAGGTGAGATTTGCCCTGTTTGTTCCAGGAGTGTCGCTTCGACTTCATTTGTCCACGCGACGGCGACAAAGAGACCGGATCATGCTCTCATGAGGCCTCTCACCAAGACTCCCTCTTGACACCCCGCCCGGGGGCACGACGAAAGAGAGAGATGGATGATGCTCAGAACTTATTCATAAGGGCTCGTGATTTGATGTACTCTCCCGAATCTGTTGTCTGTTACCACTTCAGTGGTGGGCCTCTTAACTCCCACCCCAGTCTCGAATCCCAGTTATTTTATCCAAGGTGACATTCGAACCTTCCTGAATGGGATAACCGAACGAGTGGATTGGGGGGATTGGGGTTTGGGCAAATGGTACAACTGGTTCATTAATATTACTATATATCTCGGCATTATCTTAATATGTGTGTTTGTAGGCATTGCAGTAATTAAATGCATAATTGCGAGGCTTATGCGAACGATGGAGGGGATTGGGAATACCCACAAAATGCTGATGTTGAGAATGGAGGAGACAGGGGAAACGTGTCCCATTCTGAAGGAGGATGACAGTTCAATGGGAGGACTCACGAATGATCAGCTGAATGAGCAGGTGGCAGGAGAGTTAGTGGAAGAGGAGTACATCCGATTAATTGTTCTGGGGAGAAACCAGAGCTATGGGGATGTTTACCACTAGTCTCCAGGAGGGGTTAGGATATAAGAATCCGGCGGAAGGAGTAGGGACTAGAGGCGAGATTAGATAGCCTATCCGGCTAATAAAGCATCATGAGGTTAGGAATAAACTCTGATGACTCTATAAGCTCGCCTCTAATGAGCCTTTCGTTTGATTTATACCTTTATAGTTATCATAGAATGATAAAAGGGGGGAATGTGGAGATCTGTCCTTTTTCTTTGGTTCAGCCACAAGACTCCGCATGGGCTTTGCAGCATTGTGTGCTAGGTTAAAGCACATGCTTGAGGCTCTCTCTTTCTCACACACCTGCTTGAGGCTACGTAATCTCAAACATGCTGAGCTTGCTAAAGCTAGTAGTAATCAGTAGCCCAAACCGCAGAATGTTCCAGCTCGTCTTCAGAGGAGAAAAACACAATGTATAAAGAACATAAACAATAAACAGACGCCGACTAAACCTTGAACAATAGCATGTGAGGACCTTATAAGGGAAAACTGACTTTGTTCCAACACTCGGCCGTATAAGGAAAAACTGACAATTCCAATATTGATTGGTTGTGATACTTGTAAATAACTGTGAATTCTGCGGTTTTGGGGAATAAAGGGGGCATAATTCTAAGAGCTGGTGTGACACGTTTCCACTGGCCCCGGAGTCCGCAACTCTGTGTGTGCTTTTAGAAACCTGTCAACGAGATCTCTAATAAACTAACAGGTAAAGTCTGTGCCGTCTCTGATTATTGTCGAACGCGAAGTCGAACTCGACACTAGCAGACTTCCCGCAGCTCCTCGTTCAGCGGTTCGATGCACCTTCCGAGAAGCATGGGGTCCTTCATTTCATCCCGACCGAGGGGCCGCCGGTTTTTGCCCGGGCACGGCGCCTCCCACCCGACAAGCTGGCCATGGCTCGAGAGGAGTTCCTGAACTTGGAGAGGCTGGGAATTGTTCGGCCTTCGAGTAGTCCGTGGGCCTCCCCCTTGCATATGGTTTCCAAAGCATCTGGGGGTGGAGACCATGTGGGGATTTCCGACGACTCAACGCGGCAACACGGCCGGACCGCTACCCGATTCCGCACATACAGGACTTCTCAGCCAGCCTGGAGGGCGCTACAACTTTTTCTAAGATCGATTTGGTGCGGGGATTGTAGATCAGTGCATGTTCCTTTAACATAGTGACCTCACCACTACTAACCACTCCCCATTGTCTCTGGTATAATTGTAACTTCCCCACCTCCAGCTCGCTCTCTAGTGCCAGTGATGACCACGGACAGCTAGGGCATAATGTATGTGTAGTGTCATTAATAAACTTATATAGTAAAAGACTCTGCCTACGAGTGGCATCCTTTTACATGGTGTCAGATCGGTAGACTTGCGTCTCCTGTTTATCGGTTTTTAGTTTATCATTTGTTTCTCCCAATTGTGTCCCCTCCTTCCACTTTGCCATGTCTTCCTCGTGTCGTCGTCCGGACACGCTCGTTTTCGATGAGGACATAGTGCACCGCTGGACTGTCTTCCAGCGGGACTACGAACACTATATAGCGATTGCCTATCCTGATGCAACTGCTGCGATAAGAGCTCACCTGCTCCTCAACCTGGCTGGTCCGGAGGCAATGGAACGCTATGCGTCGTTCCAATTCGTCCCTCCGGAGGACCGCAACGACCCGGTATGTCTCATGGCTAAGTTCACTGCCCTGTGCGATATACCCACCAATAACATTATCGAACGTTTCAAATTTTTCTCGCGGCGTCAGACTCCAGGGGAGCACGTTGACGCCTTCATTGCATCTTTACGACATATGGCTCGGCGGTGCCGCCTTCAAACGATTACACCCGACGAGATGATCAGGGACGTCCTGGTCAACGGTCTCCTAAACTCTAAGCTGCGGGATGAGCTCCTGATGAAGCCTGACCTGTCGCTGACGGACGCCATACATGCCGCACGCATGGCCTCTGCTGTTGGCTCAGTATCTCGGCCGGCGCCCCAGGACATAAATTTCACCGGCCGCCGGCGATTGAATGACCCGCAGACCCGGGTCGCCCCCTCCGCGCCCGCTATGGTCACCCCTCGCAGATGCCCAAACTGCAACTTCTCGTCACACAGGTATAACGTTTGCCCAGCGCAGGGCAAAACTTGTAATTCCTGCGGGAAGCAGAACCATTTTTCTGCAGCTTGTCGTTCTCGTGGGAGACCTGTCCCTGCTCCTAAAGGGAGTCTAAACAACCTTGCCAACGATGATAGCGAAACCGGTTCCCGGAACCAACATGAGGTACTCCATGGCTCAGATACGACTTCCTCCCATGGAGACTCTCTGGTGTTTTCGCTCTTGGGAGCACCTGCATTGATAACGGATCCATCCGTGCATGTTACAGTCAATGGACACTCCTTCCCTGCCAAGGTCGATACTGGGGCGTTTGCAAATGTTATGTCTGTGCGCCTCTTCGAGCAGATAAGTTCGGGGGAGAGGGTTACTCCTGACAACTCCCGCCTCCATGCCTATGGGGGAGGCGTTCTGATTGCCGTGGGAAAGGCAACGGTTATCTGTACTGTTCTGGAGACCTCTCGGCCCCTCACGTTCCTCCTGCTAGCATCTGAAAACGTCACCCTGCTGGGCGCCCGTGCATGCCAGGACTTTGGTTTGGTCTCATTTCACCGCGACATCCACCTGGTGCAGGCCCCCATGGACCCCCTGATCGAGTACCCTGACCGATTTGATGACGTCCTGGGGAAGCTGCCCTGTGCCTACAAGATCGTTGTGGACCCGGGGGTCGACCCAGTGGTCAGACCGGCCCACCGTGTGTCTTTTGCCATGAAGGGCCGCGTGGAGTCCACACTACGTGGCATGGTGGACATGGGCATCCTCAAGGAGGTGAGTGCCCCCACCCAGTGGGTCTCCACCATGGTGGTCGCTGCCAAGAAGGACGCGAGCGAGATCAGGATCTGCATCAACCCCAAGGACCTGAACCTGGCTATTAAACGCCCGCACTACCCCATGCGGACGGTGGAGGACGTCGCGGCACAGGTCGGTCCAGCCACGGTTTTCTCGGTCCTGGATGCCAAGAGCTCCTTTTGGCAGATACCGCTGGATGCACGTTCCTCCTTCCTGACCACCTTCAGCACACCGTTCGGCAGGTTCCGTTTCCTCCGCATGCCTTTTGGGATCAACTCGGCAAGCGAGGTTTTTCAGCGTACGATGGAGCAGCTGTTTGCTGGGTTGCCATGCGCCATCATCGTGGATGACATCTTGGTGTACGGGAGGGACGTCGCTGAGCATGACCGACACCTCCGCCAGGTCCTGGACAAGGATCGTGAGATCAACCTCAAGCTTAATCGAAGGAAGTGTCGGTTCCGCGTTGAGGAAGTCACCTACGTCGGCCACGTTTTCACGGCGGGTGGCCTGAAGCCAGACCCCGCGAAGACGGCGGCGATCACCGAAATGCCCGCTCCCACTGACGTGCCCGGCCTGCAGCGCTTCCTGGGCATGGTCAACTACTTGGGTAAGTTCATACCCGACCTCAGCGAACTGAGTGCCCCCCTGAGGGAGCTGACCAAGAAGGACAATGCCTGGGTCTGGCTCCCGCACCACCAGTCGGCCTTCGTGGTCCTGAGGTCCAGACTCGCACGGACCCCGACTTTGCAGTTTTTCGACCTGAACAGGCCAATTGTCCTCACCTGCGATGCATCTCGGTTCGGCCTTGGTGCTGCCTGCCTGCAGCTCTACGACGACCGACAGCTGCCCGTCTCCTATGCCTCTCGCACAATGACCCCTGCTGAACAGCGCTACGCGCAGATTGAAAAGGAGCTCCTTGCCGTGGTGTTCGCGTGCTCCAAATTCAGAGACTACGTTCTGGGAAAAACTTTCACCATCGAAACAGACCACCAGCCGCTGGTCTCTATTTTAAACAAGCCCATCCACGCAGCCTCGTCCCGCTTGCAGCGAATGATGCTGCAGCTGCAGCGTTTTACATTCGAAATCGTGTACCGCAAAGGCAAGGAGATGTTCGTGGCAGACACTTTGTCCCGTGCCCCACTACCTTCCATTTCCCGCCATCCGTACGAATCGGCTGACCTGATGGTGTTGAACGTCAACATCGTTCCATCTTGGCAGATGCAGTCCCTGGTCACACACACTGCCGCTGATCCGAACCTTCAACAGCTTAAGGGCGTCATCCGCCGTGGCTGGCCTGAACGACGGTCTTCCCTGCCGGCTGGTGCCGTGCCCTACTTCCTGGTTCGGGATGAACTGGTGCTGCACGCGGGCGTGGTGGTGAAGGGTCACAAGGTTGTGGTGCCGGCTGCGCTGCGAGATCACTACTTCCACACTGCCCACAACGGACACCCAGGGGTGGAGGCCACGTTATCCCAGGCCCAAGCACAGTTTTACTGGCCTGGCATGGTCAAGGAGATCCGGGACAGGGTCTCCGCCTGCGCTGCCTGCAACAGCCTATTACCTCATCAGCAGCGCCAGCCTCTCCTGCAGCAGCCGGCTCCCGAGTTGCCATGGATGGCTGTTGCCGCCGATATTTTCGAGTGGCGTGGCAAACACTACCTGGTATTGGTGGACTCCTACTCCAGCTGGTTCGAGGTGGACCTGCTGCCGTCCCTCACGTCTGCTGCCGTCATCGGGAAGCTTCGCCGCCACTTCTCTACCTTTGGTTCCCCGGCATCTCTCCAGTCCGACAACGGCAGCCAGTTAACCAGCGCCGAGTTTGCTGTTTTCGCAAATCGGTGGAACTTCCGCCACATCACCAGCAGCCCCGAGTACCCGCAAAGCAATGGACTTGCAGAGCGCGCTGTCCGCAGCGCTAAGGAACTGATGGAACGTTGCCGGCTTGACAGTTCGGACTTGTACCTTGCCCTCCTCAACCTCCGCAACATCTCCCGGGACCCCGCGCTCGGTTCCCCTGCCCAGCGCCTCATGTCCCGCACCACTAGACCCCCTATCCCCGTCTCCCAGCAATCCCTGCAACCCACGGCTCGGAGCCCTGCCGCTGTCAGGGAGCGCATCACTGAAAAGCAGCTCATTCAGAAGCGCTCCTTTGACAGGTCGTCCCGTCCCCTTCCACCTTTGTTCGCTGGCCAGGTTGTCCGGATGGAGTCGACCTCCGGTCACCACCGGCTGGCCGTGGTCGTCGGCAATGCTGACTCTCCACGGTCGTACCTGGTCAACTACGAGGGCACCGTGTACCGTCGTACCCGCCAGCACCTGATGCTGGTAAACGAGCCTGCACCGCCTCCCGCGATCCCGTATTCACCTCCCGTCCAGTCCGCGGTGCCTGATGTGCCTCCTGCTCCGGTACATCCGCAGTCGCCCAAGCCACCTTCCACTCCCTCGCCTGCGCGTGCATCGCTTCACAGTCCTCCTCCTTCCCCTGGTTCCCCAGCCTCTGTACCCGCACCCGTTCATGCTGCTCCTTCGACCGGAGGGGATGGTGGGTTGCGCACCCGCTCTGGGAGAGTGGTCAGGCCGCCTGTCCGGTACGGTGTGTACGAGTAGTCTGCTTGTAGTTTGAGCCTAGCGCATGAGCCGTGGTCACTTTGTTTCCAAGAGGAAGGATGTAGATCAGTGCATGTTCCTTTAACATAGTGACCTCACCACTGCTAACCACTCCCCATTGTCTCTGGTATAATTGTAACTTCCCCACCTCCAGCTCGCTCTCTAGTGCCAGTGATGACCACGGACAGCTAGGGCATAATGTATGTGTAGTGTCATTAATAAACTTATATAGTAAAAGACTCTGCCTACGAGTGGCATCCTTTTACAGGGATATCATCAGATTCCGGTCCACCCGCCGGACAATCCAAAGACGGCTACCATTACTCCGTTCGGGTTATTTGAGTGGTTGCGTATGCCTTTCGGCCTTAAAAACGCAGCTCAGGCATTCCAGCGTCTGATGGACCGTATGGGACGAGGGTTGCCGTTCGTGTTTATTTACCTCGATTACATTTTGATTGCCAGCCGTTCGGTCCAGGAGCACTTAGTCCAACTCCGCACGGTGTTCCAGAGGCTGCAAGACCACGGCTTGATTCTCCATCCGTCCAAATGCCAATTCGGCCTGTAAGCGGTAGATTTTTTGGGTCACCGGGTTACACCGGCCGGTGCCACTCCTTTGCCAGCTAAGGTGGAAGCGGTCCGCTCTTTTCCACGCCCTACTATAATCAAGGGCCTGCAGGAATTCGTGGGCATGGTGAACTTTTATCACCGGTTCGTGCCTGCAGCAGCTCGGGTCATGCGCCCCCTTTTTCAATGTCCTGCGGGTAACCCCGCTGAGTTGGTATGGTCCGCAGCTGCAGAGACGGCTTTTGTCGCGGTCAAACAGGCCCTCGCCAACGCCACCATGCTGGTACAGCCGCGCTCCTCCGCCCCCACGGCTCTGACGGTGGACGCCTCAGACGTGGCGGTGGGTGTGGTTTTGGAGCAGCAGGTCGACGGTCACTGGCAGCCCCTGGCGTTTTTCAGCCGGCAGCTCTCTAGAGCTGAGCTCAAATATAGTGCATTCGATAGGGAGCTCCTGGCCATCTATTTAGCGGTCCGCCACTTCCGTTATTTTTTGGAGGGCCGCTCTTTTGTGGCCAACACGGACCACAAACCTTTGACATTCGCTTTTGCTAAGGTTTCTGATCCGTGGTCGGCTCGCCAGCAGCGGCACCTCACCCTGATTTCGGAGTTCACCACCGATGTCCGTCATATTGCGGGTAGGCTTCACGCCGTTGCAGATACCCTGTCCCGGCCGGCCATTCCCTCCGTAGCCGCGTTAGGCGGACAGGTGGATTTCCAGGAGCTAGCGGAGGCTCAGCGCCTGGAAGGAACTGCCGGTGTGTACGCCTCGACAGCCTCGGGACTGCGTCTTGAACAGGTGGCGTGTGGCCCCACAGGTACCAAGTTGTGGTGCGACGTTTCCCTTCCACGCCCTCGCCCGGTGGTGCCGACCGCCCTGCGGCGTAAGGTTTTTGAGGCCATTCATGGCCTGGCACATCCGTCCATCAGGGCGACTTCAGCCATGGTGGACGCCCGTTTTGTCTGGCACGGCCTGCGGAAGTAGGTGGCAGCCTGGGCACGTGCCTACATTCCGTGCCAGACCTCCAAAGTTCATCGCCGTCCAGCCCCCATACCAGAGATTCGAGGTTACCCCCGTCCGTTTTTTCCACATCCATGTGGATTTGGTGGGTCCATTGCCCTATTTCAGGGGTTATACTCATCTGCTGACGGTGGTGGATCGGTTTACACGTTGGCCGGAGACGCTCCTATTGTCGGACACCTCGGCGGCCTCCTGTGCACGGGCCCTGGCGTTGCATTGGGTGGCCCGTTTCGGCGTCCCGGCTATCATCACCACAGATCGGGGGGCTCAGTCCACCTCGTCCCTCTGGGCCGCGCTGGCACAGCTGTATGGGTCTCGCTTACAGCAGACCA
This sequence comes from Rhinoraja longicauda, assembly GCF_053455715.1. Classification (NCBI taxonomy): domain Eukaryota; kingdom Metazoa; phylum Chordata; class Chondrichthyes; order Rajiformes; family Arhynchobatidae; genus Rhinoraja; species Rhinoraja longicauda. The sequence continues at coordinate 14,238,026 of NC_135991.1, read as the reverse complement.
CCGCCTATCATCCCCAAACCAACGGGATGGTTGAGCGCTTCCATCGGCAGCTGAAGGCGTCCCTCTGTGCCCGCCTAACCGGCCACGATAGAGCTGACCAGCTGCCATGGGTCCTCCTCGGCATTCGTACGGACCCGAAGGCTGAGCTGGGCACATCCTCGGCCGAGCTCATCTATGGTTCGCCCCTGCGGGTGTCGGGTGACATTATCCCTTCCACTCCCGCCTTGCCGCCGTCCGTCACGTCGGTTTTGGGTTCCCTCCGGGCGCGGGTGGGTTCTCTGGCTCCAGTCCCGACCTCCAGTCACGGAAGCACAGCGGTCCACGTTGCGTCGGGCTTGCGAGACTGTGATTTCGTGTTCCTTCGGAAAGATTCCCACCGCCCCCCTCTTCGGCCGGTTTACCAGGGCCCGTTCCAGGTGCTGAAAAGAGGGACTGTCACCTTCACCTTGCAGGTGGTAAATCGCCAGGAGTTCGTTTCGGTATCCCGCTCAAGCCGGCCCATTTGGACCAGGACCTCCCCGTGTCGGTGGCCCAACCTCCGCGCCGGGGCCGGCCTGTGGCCGCCCCACTGGTCCCGCCAGCAGCGCCCTGTTTGCCACCTCTCGGCCCCGGCCGCTTATGGTTGGGCCCGGGCCGCCGTTGCCTATCAAGTGCTCCCCGTCACCTACACCCGCCGCTCCCGTGGCCCCTCCATCGCCTCTAGCGGCGGCGTCCTCCCCGCCTCCTGTCACGCTGGCGGTATCGGCTTCCCCCCCTCCGTACGCCTTCCGGGCGGGAGGTTCGGGCGCCCGTGAGGTATGGTTTCGAGGGTTCTGGGGGGGGGGGGGTGGTCATGTAGGGACATACGGAATGGCCAGGGGGTCTCGAACCCTCGGATTGGCTAACGGGTCACGTGGTGCGGGAGCGCGAGGTATTCGAGTGTCTGGCGCCAAACAGAGGAGATTGGATTAGCTACAGTAAAACATTATAATAAATTGTAGAGGAGGAAGAGAGAGAAATGGGGGAGTTTAGTGTTTGGTATAAGTTCGTGGAATTTATTTCATCAAAAGAGAGGAGAAAAGGAGATGCAGTGAGGGGCAGAGAGAGAGTGGGGGGGGAGTGAGCAGCGAGAGAGGGGGAAAAGAAAGGGAAGAGAGAGAGAGGGGAGAGAGAGAGAGTAAGGTGAGATGTAAGAGGACAGCGAGTGAAGGAGAAAGAGGAGAGAGAATGAGGTGTAGTGCGGAAAGAGACATAGAGAGAGGGGGAGAGATGGTGAGAGATCGAGTGGAGAGGGGGTGAGAGAGAAAGGCGGAGAGTTTGAGAGACAGTGGGGAGAGTGTGGGCGGACAACGCGAGGGGAGAAAGAGACGGGGAGAATAAGAGCACGGTAGAAAAGGGGGCGATGGTGGAGAGAGGGTGATAGACAGAGAGGGGTACGAGGGGGAGAGGGGATAGAAAGTGGGGGACCGTAATGGAAACTGGGAGAGAGAGAGGGGAAAGTTAGGGGAAAAATAGATTGGAGAGAGGGTGGTGGGGTGAAAGAGAGAGGAGGAGAGAGGGACGAAAGAGGAGGGGGAGGGACTGAGAGAGTGAGGGAGAGATAAGGGGGAGAGAGAGGGGGATAGAGGGGGGGGGGAGAGAGCTCGGTTTCCTCAGAGTGTTTCCCGAAATGCATCCGGAATAAACGGACGTTACATGGACATGTCACTGAACGAGCTGGTTTAATCCTGTGTCTGTGCCTCTCAGTAAATCAGATATAGGGTAGAAGTAGAGCACAAAATAGCACTGAATTTCCTCGGACACACACGGTGGTGGATGTACGGAACAAGCTGTCAGAGGCATGTACTAGTGTAACGTTTAAGAAACGTTCATACATGTACATGGATAGGACAAGTTGAGAGGGACCTCCCCGTGTCGGTGGCCCAACCTCCTCGCCGGGGCCGGCCTGTGGCCGCTCCACTGGTCCCGCCAGCAGCGCCCTGTTTGCCACCTCTCGGCCCCGGCCGCTTATGTTTGGGCACGGGCCGCCGTTGCCTATCAAGCGCTCCCCGTCACCTACACCCGCCGCTCCCGTGGCCCCTCCATCGGCTCTAGCGGCGGCGTCCTCCCCGCCTCCTGTCACGCTGGCGGTATCGGCTCCCCCCCCCCCTCCGTACGCGTTCCGGGCGGGTGGTTCGGGCGCCCGTGAGGTATGGTTTCGAGGGTTCTGGGGGGAGTCATGTAGGGACATACGGAATGGCCAGGGGGTCTGGAACCCACGGATTGGCTAACGGGTCACGTGGTGCTGGAGCGCGAGGCATTCGAGTGTCTGGCGCCAAACAGGAGATTGGATTAGCAAGTTCAGTAGTGTGTGTCCAAACTAAGTGCGTTGCGTTTTGTTACGGTTTTACCAAGAATAAAGTCTTTTGATAACATCGCTCGATTTGGACTCGCTACAGTAAACCATTATAATAAATTGTAGAGGAGGAAGAGAGAGAAATGGGGGAGTTTAGTGTTTGGTATAAGTTCGTGGAATTTATTTCATCAAAAGGGAGGAGAAAAGGAGATGCAGTGAGGGGCAGAGAGAGAGTGGGGGGGGCGGAGTGAGCAGCGAGAGAGGGGGAAAAGAAAGGGAAGAGAGAGAGAGGGGAGAGAGAGAGTAAGGTGAGATATAAGAGGACAGCGAGTGAAGGAGAAAGAGGAGAGAGAATGAGGTGTAGTGCGGAAAGAGACATAGAGAGAGGGGGAGAGATGGTGAGAGATCGACTGGAGAGGGGGTGAGAGAGAAAGGCGAAGAGTTGGAGAGACAGTGGGGAGAGTGTGGGCGGACAACGCGAGGGGAGAAAGAGACGGGGAGAATGAGAGCACGGTAGAAAAGGGGGCGACGGTGGAGAGAGGGTGATAGACTGAGGGGGGTGAGAGGGGGTGAGGGGATAGAAAGTGGGGGACCGTAATGGAAACTGGGAGAGAGAGAGGGGAAAGTTAGGGGGAAAATAGATTGGAGAGAGGGTGGAGGGAGGAAAGAGAGAGGAGGAGAGAGGGAGGATAGAGGGGGGGGGGGGGAGGGCCTGAGAGAGTGAGGGAGAGATAAGGGGGAGAGAGAGGGGGATAGAGGGGGGGGGGGAGAGAGCTCGGTTTCCTCAGAGTGTTTCCCGAAATGCATCCGGAATAAGGACGTTACATGGACATGCCACTGGACGAGCTGGTTTAATGCTGTGTCTGTGCCTATCTCAGTAAATCAGATATAGGGTAGAAGTACAGCACAAAATAGCACAGAATTTCCTCGGACACACACGGTGGTGGATGTACGGAACAAGCTGTCAGAGGCATGTACTATTGTAACGTTTAAGAAACGTTCATACATGTACATGTATAGGACAAGTTGAGAGGGACATGGGCCAAACAAGGGCATGTGGGATTGGGATTGAAGGGGCATGTTGCACTGGACTGGACGAGCTGGGCCGAAGACGTTTCCGTACTGCATGACTACACGACTCTCTGACTCCATGAGATGGGACAGTGGACCGTGGGGGAAGGGCACAACAGACGGAGCTGTCAACAGTGGGAGATTGGACAACCATTCTGGGGATGGTCATACCAGACGGAACAGGTTCAAGAGGCAGATACGAACCGTGGAGGTAGACGGGGGCATTGGTCCTAGGGCGGAATTTACCCCAGACCGGCCCACACTGCGGAGGGAGATGATTGGTCTCAGGGCCGGAGTTTACCCCAGACCGGTCCACACTGTGGAGGGAGATGATTGGTCCCAGGGCGGAGTTTACCCCAGACCATTCCCATTGGGGACGGAGACGGAACGATAGCGTAAATGTGACAGATCTCGCTGTAACGGGCTGGAGGTCCCGGAGCGGGGCCGTCGATGGGACTATCCGCCCGGGACTGACACCGGGTAGATCCGGCGGTGAATGTGAGGAGCCGGAGCCAGGAGCGGAGACACTGCGGCCGCCTCTGGGATGCGCTCAGGGCGCGGGTTCATTAATGAGCGGCAGCGCTGATGTGAGCGGATATTTCACCGCGCTCTTCACCTGCTGCCTGAACTTGGACTGGGTCGCCGCGTAAATAAATGTGTTGGTGCAGCAGCTGACATTACTCAGTAAATACCCGACGTTGTTAAAGATATATTGAGAATCATTCGCATCATTTCCAATTGCAGTGATCTGATAATACACGAAGTTTACAACCGCCGTCAGCCACAGGAGGATGAAGCTGCCGGAGATGGTGAAGAGTAAAACCACAGACCTCCTCCTGCTCTCCATCTCCGGGTCACTGCGTTTCTCCCCCTTGCTCTGACCCCTCAGCCCCTGACGGACCCGAATGGCCACTAAAATGTGCCGCACTGTCAGAGCGTTGAGCAGCAGGATCACAGCGAAAGGGAGGAGCGGAGTTAAAACCGTGTCGATCCAGTCAAATGCCACCCACCCGCGGTCAGTGTAATAACTGTCCACCGTGTCACAGCCCCAAGGGACATTGTCGATGATTGTCCGCGGTTCCAGTGTGAAGTACCGGGGAACGTTTTTCAGACAGAGCAGAACGCCGGCTGTTGCGAGAACCACAGCCGCAGTTTTCCCGGTGCAATATTTTGTTTTCAGCTTCTGGCAACAAATGGCGACAAAGCGATCAAAGGTGAAAGTGACGGTGAACCAGACAGAACAGTCTGTAGATGCAAACATTAGTGCATATAAAACACTGCACACAGGGGTGATGGACAGCAAACTCATAGGAAAGTAATGATATCGGATCCAATACAAAATGACCGCGGTGATAATGACCAGTAGATCGGCCGCTGCCATGGCCACGAGGTAGCGAGTGGTGCAGGTGGAGAGGCCGCACTTTCCCCGGGACAGGATCACAATCGCCATTAAATTCACTGCGGAAAGAGAAGGGGACGGACACTGGGCATTACTGAACACGGTCTCCGGGGCTGAACACCGGCTCCACTTTCAGCTAAAGGTCAGTAGTGTTGGAGTCGGTGCGCGGCTGGGGTAAAGGCGGGGCGGGAACGAGCAGCCGCCCGTTACAATAGGCGGAATTGTCCTGTCTATAGTTAACCCTGCTCACAGTCTCTGATGGGGCCGGTTTCACAGACTTAACCGTGACCGGCCGCGTTTAAGCGATTCAAGATTCAAGATTCAAGAGAGATTCAAGATTCAAGATATCTTTACTTGTCATCCAAAAATTTTCGACGAAATTTAGTCACCCACTGTCCAATAATAAAAGCAATAAAAGGAGCAAATTACACAACCCCAACCAACACACAACAAAAAAAGAAACATCCATCACAGTGAGTCTCCTCCAGTCCCTTCCTCACTGTGATGGAAGGCCAGAATGTCTTTTCCCTTCCCCTGCCGTCTTCTCCCGCGGTCAGGCTGTTGTCGTTGCCACGTTCCAGACCCTGCCGGACGGTGGAGGGTCCGCAGCGCGCCGACCCAAGCCCCGCGATCCGGGGCGGGCGAACACGCTGTCGCTGTCGCTGTTGATGCCGCTGCTGCTGCACGTCGGCGCGGTCGTGGCTTCCGACATTGAAGCCCCCGCCGAGCAGAGAAAAACCCCGCGGTCTATTTCAGGCCGCGCCGGACGGTGAAATGTCCGCGGCGGGTCGACCAAGCCCCGCGATCCGGGGCGGTTACACGCTGCCGCTGCCGGAGCCCCCGATGTCGGCATCCACGCGGCCCGAGCCTAAGGCGAGTCGCAGCCGCTCCCGCAGCATCCGGGGACGGCCGGCTCCGCTGATGGTGAGTCCGGTCGCCTCCGCTGATGTTGAGTCCGGTCCGCGTGCTCTTCGAACCAGAGCCCTGGAGGCCGCCAGCTCCAGGAGTTTGGCCGATGGTTGGCTGCAGCAGGAACAGAGACCCGACCCAGAAAACAAAGGTCTGGTCTCCGTTCGGAAGGGACACATTTACAATTTTACAGTTCCCCCCTCCCCCCCCACACATACACACATAGTACACAAACACAAAAACACGACATCACATCTACAATTAAGACCAAAAACACCAACAAAACACAGACAAATGGACCGCAGGTAAGCCGCAGCTGCTAGGGCAGCGCCGCCATTTTGGGTATAACCAAGGCTCTGGGACGAGGAGGGTTCCAGAGGGAAGGCAGGGACAACTTAGAATCCGGCAGCAGAGTGGCTCCGTTAATGGATTCATTCCACAGTGAGTTCAGTTCGGTAACAACACACGCCGGTAGATCCGCGGCCACCGGTTCAGGAGATCGATCCAATTATTGACCAATAGGCGATGGAATCCGACTGTGACAGACTCCACAGTGATACGTGTCCACAAGAGCGGGTGTTCACTCTGATCAATAACTCAGACACAGTGAACTACACAATGTAAACCCCTCCCAGTCACACCGTCCCGAAGAGCTGCCTGTCCCGAGCACTGGGACAACTCTGGGCAAGGTCCCACTGAAGGCAAGAACAACATTCTAGTGGGTCCCGGCAGTGGGAGAAAAAGATTCCGCTGTCTGAAAATAAGAAAAATCACAGCGTTAATTCAAAAATATTTCACTGAGAGGATTGATATACTTCACATATCCTTATACAACGATCATCAGTTTGGAAGCTTGTAACATGAACAGAATCAGGTTAAGACACTGAGTTATAAATTTTGAATTGTTCTGCTCACTTACCAGGGACTCCAACGGCAGCAATGATCACGTACAAGATTTTCTCCACACGGATATATTCCAAATACTTTTCCTACATTTTCGCTGCCCAGCGACGTGTCCCCGTGAGTTATCGGTAATCTCTCTGAATGAAATGCTGGGGCAGAATATTCCCGAACACTTTATACAATTTTCCGTCTCCACCGGGACAGTGAAGTTTGAACAGAGTTTAAAAATAGAGATTTCGAAATTATTCGCAAACAGATGACATCAGCCATGTGAAATCCCTGCTGAGACACGTCGTGATTTATTCCGGGAATTGATTGAGAAACTCCAGGCTGGGAATGGTGGCGATACTGAAGGATGGAAATTGGGAGCGGCGTTGTTTGAAACTCAGTCAGATTCAATTCCCCACCACAAGTTGTTTATCTGATAACCATTCAATCCGCTTCACTCAGCAAACCAAATCCCAGGGAACCTCTCAGAGCTTCTGGTGTCCAGTTTGAAGGTGGTCTGGGCGACCTTTTTCCACAGGTTGAGGAATTAGTTGAATAGATCACCTCAGATTAAAATGCCCCCTCCATTTTGCTTCACAACTCAGTTTGATCGCGGCTCATCTGACTCTAATCTCAACGCCGACCGACCCCGGCGACCCCGGTAACTCTTCACTCCTCGCTTGATGGAATGCATCTGACTTTGCCCTGGGACAATAACATTCTCTGTCTTCATCACCGCTGAGGAGGAACGGCCCAAAGACTCACGACACTCAGAGAACAGAAACATTGCCGCCTCAGAATTGGTCTAAATGTAGAACAAACCGCGAATGATGCAGTATCTCTCCCTACTCTCTTTCTCTCTCTCCCTCCATCTCTACTGCTGTCATCTCTCTGAACTGTTACTCCCTCCCCTACACACTCCATTCTCCCTCTCAGCGGCGCCATCTCTCTGCCAACCTTTCCCCCTTACCCCTCCCTCCCCTCTCACTCTCACTACTTCTCTGCCTTCGTTTCTCTGCATCTCTGTGATCCTTCCCTCCCTCTCTCCCTTTTGTCAACCCACTCGCTCTGAACTCCCCTCTCTCTTCATCGTCCTACTTTCCATTTGATTGTTCCCTATCCCTCCACCTCTTCCCCTTTCGACTTCTCCGCTACCTCTCCCTTTCATCTTTGTACTCCATATCCGTCTCTCTCCTTTTCCCAACTCTCCTCCTGCACGCCCTCACTTCTCTCTCCAACGCCTTTCTTGGGAAGAGCGGTTGAAACGGTTAGCAACCATGGGATGTAACAGCTGTCCCTATACCCCTTCCCTCACACTCCAGCTGCCCTTCCAGGTGAGAGAGATATTCACAGGCACCTTCTCTAATCTCACCTGCTGCGTGCGTTGTTCCAGATATGGCCTCCTTTACATCGGCGTAGTCAAGCGTAGACTCGGCGACCGTTTCGCAGAACACCTACCCTCGCCCCGCCAAGGCCTGCCGCATCTTCCCGTTGCTAACCATTGTGACTCCCTTTCCTACACTGACCTTTCTGTCCTGGGCCTCCTCCATTGCCTGAGTGAGGCTACATGCAAACTGAAAGAACGCCACTTCATATTCCGCTTTGGTACCTTACAACCTAATGGAATGGACATTGAATTACCAATGTTAGGTAAATCACGTGCAAATTCCCGCTTTCCCTTCGCTCTTCCTCGTGCCTCACCCGGACTCCCACCTGTTCATTCACTCTAGCCCCTCCCACCGATATTCAATACACAATAGACAATAGGCGGAGGAGTATGCCATTCGGCCCTTCTAGCTAGCACCGCCATTCAATGTGATCATGGCTGATCATCCACAATCAGTACCTCGTTCCTGCCTTCACCACATGCCCTTTGACACCGCTATAATTAAGAGCTCTATCTAACTCTCCATCGAAAGCATCCAGAGAATTGGCCTCCACTGCCTTCCGAGGCAGAGAATTCCACAGATTTACAACTTCCTGAGTGAAAAGCTTCTTTTTCTCATCTCCGTTCTAAATGCCCTACCACTTATTCTTAAACCGTGGCCCGTGGTTCTGGACTCCCCCAACATTGGAAACATATTTCCTGCCTCTCGCGTGTCCAAACCCTTAATAATCTTGTATGTTTCAATAAGACTCCCTCTCATCCTTCTATGTTCCAGTGTATACAAGCCCAGTCGCTCCAGTGTTTCAGCTGGAGTCCCGCCATTCCGGGAATTAACCTAGTGAACCTACGCTGCACTCCCTCAATAGCAAGAATGTCCTTCCTCAAATTAGGAGACCAAAATTGCACAGAGTACTCCAGGTGTGGTCCCACTAGGGCCCTGTACAACGGCAGAATGGGCTCTTTGCATCCAAACTCAACTCCTCTTCTCATAAAGGCCAACATGCCATTAGCTTTCCTCACTGCCTGCTAACCTGCATGCTTACTTTCAGTGACTGATGAACAAGGACACCCAGAACGCTTTGTACATCCCCTTTTCCTTACTTCGCACCATTCAGATAATAGTCTGCCTTCATGTTCTTGCCAACAAAGTGGATAACCTCACATTTGTCCACATTAAACTGCATCTGGCATGCATCTGCCCACTCACACCACCTGTCCAAATCATCGTGCAACCTCGTAGCATCTTCCTCACAGTTCACACGACCACGCAGCTTTACAAATTTGCTAATGTTACTTTTAATCCCTTCATCTAAGTCATTAATTTATATCGTTAATAGCTGCGGTCCCAGCACCGAGCCTTGCGGTACCCCACTAGCTACTGACTGTCATTCTGAAAGGGACCCGTTAATCCCTACTCTTTGTTTCCTGACTACAAACCAATTTTCTATCCATGTTAGTCCCCTAACCCCAATAACATGTGCTCTAATTTTGCCCACCAATCTCGTATGTGGGGCTTATCAAAGGCTTTCTGAAAGTCCAGATACATTACATCCACTGGCTCTCCCTTGTCCATTTTCCAAGTTACACCCTCACAAAGTTCCAGTAGATTAGTCAAGCATGATTTCCCCTTCGTACATCCTAGCTGACTCGGAACAATCCTGTTACTACTTTCCAAATGTACCGCAATTTCGTCTTTTATAATTGACTCCAGCACCTTCGCCTCCACTGATGTCAGGCTAACTGGTCTATAATTTCCCATTTTCTCTCCCCCTCCTTTCTGAAAAAGTGGGATAACATTAGCTACCCTCCAATCCACAGGAACTGATCCTGAATCTATAGAACATTGGAAAATGATCACCAATGCGTCCACGATTTCTAGAGCCACTTCCTTATGTACCCTTGGATGCAGACCATCAGGCCCTGGGGATTTATCAGCCTTCAGTCCCATCAGTCTACACAACACCATTTACTTCCTAATGTGAATTTTCTTCAGTTCTACCGTCACCCTAGTACTTCTGTCCACTATTACATCTGGGAGATTGTTTGTGTCTTCCTTTGTTCCCCATAATAAATTCACCTGCTTCTGTCTTCAAGGGACCCACATTTGTCTTAACTATGTTTATCCTCTTCACATACCTAAAGCAAGTTTCACCATCCTCTTTTATATTCTTGGCTAGCTTACCTTCGTACTTCATCTTTTCTCCCAGTATTTCCTTTTAGTTATCTCCTGTTGCTCTTTAAAAGAGTCCCAATCCTCTGGATTCTCGCTCATTTTTGCTAGGTTATATTTATATTTTTACTGTCCTTGACTTCCCTTGTCAGCGACGTCGCCCCTTAGAATCCCCCTTCCTCTTTATTTATAATTAAATCCTCTTGAACCCTTATTTCACACCTTTTATCATTTTATCTCTGGTCTCAACCACCTGACCATGAAAACTGTAATCATCCGCATCCGCTCATTATTCAACTCGGTTTGTCCTGCCTCCCTCTGTTCCACCTTCTACTCTTTCCCACCACAACCAGTCTGAAGAACGGTCCCGAACCGAAACGTCGCCTATCCGTGTTCTTAGGAAGCTTAGTAAGTTCGGTATGTCCCCTACAACTCTCACCAACTTCTACACATGCAGTAAAGGACGTATATTTATCAGGATGCATCACAGCTTGGTTTGGGAAAAGCTCCATCCAAGACTGCACGAAATTGCAGTGAATTGTGGACGCAGCCCAGACAATCACCCACACAAACTGATGTCCCTTCTATTGACTCAATCTACACCTCACGTTGCCTCGGCAAGGCCAGCAGCATAATGAAGGACCAGTCTCACTCGGCACTCCCTTTTCCCCTCTCTCCCATCGAGGCTAAGTTACAGATGTACGAAAACGCACATCCTCAGTTTCAGGGAGAGTTTCTTCCCAGTTGTTTTCAGGTAACTGATTCATTCTACCACAACGAGACAGCAGTTCCGAACTACTATCTACCTCTTTGTTGACCCTTACACTATCCTTGATCGGATCTTGCCGGTTTTACCTGGATCAAAACGTTGTTCCCGTATCATGTATTCATAAACTGTAAATGGCTCGATTGTTATTATGAATTGTCTTTCTGCTGACTGGATAGCACGCAAACAAAAGCTTCTCCCTGTACCGCGGTACACATAACAATAATCCAAACTAAACTGATGAACTAAACTAAACTTCTCCAGAGATGCAGCCTGACACGCATTGGTTAATGCATGAGTATTTAAGCACGTGTGTGTGAATATGAATGAGTGAGACTGTGCAAATAAGTTGGTGTGTGTGTGTGTGTGTGTGTGTGTGTGTGTGTGTGTGTGTATCTGTGTGTGTGTGTGTGTGTGTGTGTGTGTGTGTGTGTGTGTGGGTGTGTGTGTGTGTGTGTGTGTATGTGTATGTGTGTTTGTGTATGTGTACGTTTATGCAATTGCAAGCATTCCAATGATCGAATGAAACACAATTGTCACGTATACCCGGGTCCAGTGAAATGCTTTGTTTTGCAGACAACCCGGTAAAATCACGCGGCAGACCTCATCTCGGCAATACACAAGTGTCGCCACATTTTGCCGCCGGCAAAGTTACAAACGTTGGCCGAATAGTTCTATCTCCTGCTGCCGCCGCAGCACGCGTTCCCGGCGGCCTTCCTCGCTCTCCGACGGTCCACCTCGCTCTCTGCGATTGCTCGCGGCTCCCTCCTCGCTCCCGAGGCGCGCGTCCCATCGCCGTGGCGAGCCGGGCCGACTGGGCCGACGGAAGGGCTTAGCCCGGCTCACCGGGAACACTCCCGGCCCGCTGCGCTGCGCTGCTCGCCGCGAACACCCCGGGATCCTTCTCAACCCCAGCACGTGTAGGTATACATGCGCGTCTGCGTGTCAATGCGGGAGAGTTTGTAAGAGTGCCTGTATTTGTGTGTTTCTGTCTGAGCGAGTGCGTGTGGGTGTGTGAGCATTAGTAAGTGTGGGTGTAGGTGCGATTGCATGTATCTGTATTTCTGAGTGGGATAGTGCATCTGTGTTTGTGAGTGACAGTGTTTGCGCGTGTGAGTGTGTGTGTGGCTGTGCGGCTGTGAGACAATGTGAGAGAATATGTGGAGATATGAGTTTGTGAGAATGTTTGAGTAAGTAATTGTTTGATAGTGGGAAAGCGTGTTAGTGTGTGAGTGTGATGGTGTTGAGTACGTGAGTGCCCGTGAGTGTGTTAGTGCGTTAGTGTGCGCGAATTAGCGCATGTCTCTTTGTGCTTGTAGCTGTGTTGCTGTTACTGTGAGTGCATGTGTGTGCGACTGTATGTGAGAATGCGTGAGAGGGTATTTGAGTGCATGTGAGTGAATCTGTGAGATTGTGTGCGTGTTCGGGTTCTGATATGTGTGTGTATGCGTGTTTGACTGTGATTGAGTTTATGAATATATGTGCTTGCACTTATGTGACAGCATGAGTGTGTATACCATGAGCGCGTGTGCAAGCGTGTCAATGTGTAAAGGTGCGTGTGTGTCTGAGAGTGTTAGTAGTGTGTAATATTGCATTGATATGAATAAGTTTGTGAGTGTGTTTGAGTGTGCATGGTGAACGTCTGTTCGAGTGCATAGGTATACAACGTTGTAATTATTTAAGAATGTGTGCGTTTACGTCAGTGTATGGGAGTGTGTGAGCAAGTGTGAGTACGTGCTTGTGTAAGGGCTTCGGTGATTGAGTGTGTTCAATTGTCTGTGTGTGGATGTGTTAGTGCCCGTGAGCTTGAGCGTGTGACAATGGTGTGAGTAGATGTTTGAGGGTGTATGAGTGTGCGTTGCCGTGCGTAAACGAGGGTGATTGTGTGAAATGTGCGAGTGTGTGAGGAGCTACCTGTGTGTTGCGATCTGTGAGCAGTAGTGATGGAGAGACCCACTGTGGTGCATTACTGATGGACTGTGGAGGAGCACTTATGCAACGATGCACTGTGTGGGGAAAACAATGGAGTGACTCACTGTGGAGAAGTGCAGATGGAGTAATTTACTATCGGATGTACTGAGAGCGTGGTTCAGGGTGGGGTAGTACTGATATAGTGTCGTTCAGTGGGGTAGTACTGATGGAGTAACAGACTGTGATGTAGTATTGATGGAGTGACACACGGTGGGGTAATACTGATGGAGTGTCACACAGTGGGGTAGTACTGATTCCGAGAGCCACTTGGATAGTACTAATTGGGTAACAGACTGTGGTACGGTACTGATGGAGGGACACACTATGGGGCAATACTAATGCAATCACAGGCTATGGAGTAGTGCCGATGGAGTGACGCATTGTGTGGTAGTATTGACGAGGCTACACTTTGTGGGGCAGTGCTGATAGCATGACACTGTTGGGTGGTACTGACGTGGTGCCACACTGTGCAGTCGCAATCGGAGCATTACACTGTGGGGTAGCAGTGATGGAGTGACACTGGGATATTACTGATGGAATGACACACTGTGATACATTATTGAATGACAAACACGGGTAGTAGTCATGGAAGTGTCACGTTGTGGGGTAGTACTGATGGAGGGAGACACTGTGATGTTGTATTGATGGAGTAACACACGTGGGGGTGTAATACTGATGGAGTGTCACACAGTGGGGTAGTACTGATAGCGAGAGACACTGGGGTGCTATTTATTTGGTGGCAGACTGCGATACTGATGGAGTGACACGCTGTGGGATAGCACAGACGGGGTGACATAATGTGGAGTGCTATTGATGGATTGACATACTGTGGGTGGTGATTATTGAGTGTCACGCTATGAGATAGTACCGATGGAATGACACATCGTGGGATAGTACTGATGGAGTGTCACACTGCGTGCTACTGTTGGGATGCGCACTCTGCATTTGTACGGATTGACTGACGCTGTGGGGTTGTACTGATGGAATGACGCGATTTGTGGCAGTACTAAGGGAGTGACAAATAGTGGGATAGTATTTATAGCGTGAGACAATGTACGCTAGTACTGTAGGTGTAACATACCATGGAATAGTACAGATGGAGTGACATACTCTGGGATAACACTAATGGTCTGGCACATTGTGGAATAATATCGATCGTGTAACACACTGTGTTATCAGTTGATACCTTGGGATAGTACTGATGAAGTGACAGACAAAGGAGAGTCAGTAGATGTTGCTTACCAAGATTTTCAGAAAGCCTTTGATAAGGTGCCACGCGTGAGGTTGCTAAGGAAGATGAAAGGCCACGGTATCAAAGGCGAGATACTTGCACGGATACCAGTTTGGCAGGATGGCAGAAGACAGAGTTGCAATAAAGGGGGCTTTTTTAATCGACTGCCAGTGACTAGCGGAGTTCCGCAGTGGTCGGAGCTGGGGCAGCGATTGTTCCCGTTGTATATTAATGATTTGGACGAAGGGATTGAAGGCTTTGTGGCAAAGTTTGCGGGCGATACGAAAATAGGTTGAGGGGTAGGTTGCGTAGAGAGAGCAGGAACTCTGCAGAAGGACGTAGACAGGTTGGGAGAGTGGGCAGAGAAATGGCAGATGGAATATAGTGTAGCAAAGTGTGGAGTCATGCATTTTGGTTGTAGGAATTTTGTAGTAGACTATTTTCTAAATGGGGTGTGAAACCAGAAATCGGAGGTTCAAAGGGACTTGGGAGTGCTGATGCAGGATTACCAAAGAGTTAATCTGCAAGTCGAATCTGTAGTAAAGAAATCAAACTCAATGCTTGCCTTTATTCCAAGAGGGCTCGCATACAAAAACAGGGATGTAATGTCCCTGCTCAAAAGGCGCTGGTCCGGCCGCATGTGGAATATTGTGAGCAAATTTGTCATCAGATCTGAAAAAGGACGTGCTGGCTCTGGAGACGGTCAAAGGACGATTACAAGGATTATCCCAGGAATTAGTATGTTAACCTATGATGAGCTTTTGGCGGCACCTGGCCTGTACTCGCTGGAGCTTGGAAGAAAGGGGGGGGGGGTGCGGCGGGCGGTTGGGGATCAGTGAAAGTCTTGGATACAGTGGGTGTGGAAGGGATATTTCCATTCGTGATAGAGTCCAGACTGATAGGTCATATCCTGAGAATTAAAGAGCGTTCTTTTAGGAAGGAGATGAAGAGAAAATTATTTACTCAGATGGTGGTGAATCAGTGGAATTCTTTGTGACAGAAATCTGTGGAGGCCAAGACAATTGATATTTTAAAGCAGGGATAGATAGATTATTGATTAGTAAATGTGTCAGAGAGTATGGGGAGGAGGTAGGAGAATGGAGTTTCTGAGGGAGCGATAGAGGAGCCACGATTGAATGGCGCAGTAGCCTTGATGGACCAAATGGATTAATTGTACTTTTGAATGAATGAATGAATGAATGAATGAATGAATGAATGAATGAATGAATGAATGAATGAATGAATGAATGAATGAATGAATGAATGAATGAATGAATGAATGAATGAATGAGTGTATTGGCCAAGTATGTGCATATACAAGGAATGTGCCTTGGTGATCCGCTCAAAAATGACAACACATACATTTAACAATTAAGAATAAAGCATAACCACATCAAAACAATAACGATACAACATTACGATCTAAACATGTGGGGGAATATAAACCAGTACAAAAACAAAAAGACGACATACTTTGGTTATTGAGTAGAACTACTACTCTTGGGGAAAAAAAGCAGTTTTTGTGTCTGGCTGTGGCTGATTTGACAGTCCGTATTCGCCTTCCAGACGGAAGTGCTTCAAAGATTTTGTGGACAGGGTAAGAGGGGTCAGAGATAATTGTGCCGCTCGCTTCCTGGCCCTAGCAGTGTACAGTTCGTCAATGTGGGGAAGGTTGCCGCCAACAAACTTTGAACAGACATTAAGAAAGCAGCTAACTCCCCGCTAACAATGATCTATTCTACATTTTCTTTTAAATCTATTCCCTTTGTGCTCTTTCACACTTGACAATTCCTTTCTCTGTATCTGCCTCTCTCCTTACACCAGCCTGAAGAAGGTTCTCGACCCAAAACGTCACCCATTCCTTCTCTCCAGCCGTTTTTGTATCCATCTAGTATCTGCAGCTTTTTCCTACACATGTCCAAATCGAATATAAATGCTCGAATCTTGAAAAAAGGCAGAACCCTGGATGAACTAATTGGGTCGAGCAGCATCTGTGGAAGCAGCGGAAGTTCGTCGAGGTTTCGGGCCGATGACCAGTGAGGGGAGCACATGGTAGCCCAAGGGATCTACGATTCTAAACTTGCAAAGTTAATGGTGGGGTCGATCAGTAACACAGACCCCCTAACATTTGATTTTACAAATTCATATTTTTGATTTCGTAAACTTAAAATTTTACATCAGAATTCATAATACAGTGAACATAATATAATGCAACTTTTCAGCAACAAAATGCGCGTCAAATGCGCATACGCGTTGCGCTGCACTCATGTGTGAAAAACTACTATTATTTCCAACAGTCTGTAGTCCTTGGAATGTAGTCTAAATGCCAGGTCTATCTGGTATTTATAGAAAAGTTATTGAACAGAGAAAGTTTTTGCAACACATAGAAAAAAATATTTGTTTTGTTTTTTCGATTTTGCTTTTTCCTTACACATCAAAATTCTCTTGGTGTTAAATAAAAAAACAATGGTCATAAAATGTATGACCAACTTAGGAAGAAGAGTTGCTCTATGCGACTCGACTAAGCGGACGGAAGTACTTGTAGAGACAAATTCGCACATTAAATGATAATCAGCCAAAAAAGGTGGTAATTGGCTTTTTTGCTGTGTTTTATATTTTAACTCCGTCTTAATTAATTAATATAGTTATATGATCTTGCAATTAAATTGAATATTTACTTATTACACTTCCACCACTGGTTTATCCAGCTGGCCACGGAAGTCGGCCACGGAGAGATATGTGCTGGCTCCAGATGGGCTAGAGTTCCCCAGCCCCAGATGGGCTGGAGTTCCCCAGCCCCGGCCGCAGATTGCAAATTCAACCCACCGATCTCCCGTGGAAGACCCAGTGAGGTCGAGATTGGCTGCCTTGCCAAGCCTAGGTGCCACATTTTCGGGGAAACGTCCAGGACGCGGCGGGGATTTATCGAAGATCCCCTCACGACCTCTCGCGGTCGAATTGACAAATTGCAATTACCGACTGTTTTACGGGAAAATATGAGGCGAATCGGAACGGCGGAAATTTAATAAGAAAGTGGAAACTTTCCCCCAAATTCGGAAGGATTCGGAGGGGTAGTGACAACATCAAATACTTCCTATATATTATAGAGCATGACTGAGGATCGAAGTGAAGCTGTTCCGTCTGCCTGCACGGAAGGACAGGGTGACGATCATGACGGAACAGATGCGGAGTGATGAGAGAGGTACCACAGAGTGAAATAGACAGAGAGCGTGTGGTGGACAGAGTGGCGTCACTCGGTGTTCACATGGTATCTGGACATGTTGGGATCTGGCCTCGTCTGCGGTGAGAATCTTTTATAAAGGGAGCAGCGGGATGCTAAGATCCGTTGGTCATTTTTCCGGGAAATGGAAGACAGACGGAAATTCAATTTCCGACGCAAAGACGACCATGAATAGTAATCGACCATTAAACCCATTTTACTCCAAAGCACCTTTCAGCGTCATATTTAAATGGGTAAGAATTGCTGTCGGAATTAACTCTGTGCTCTGGGAAGGTAGATTTTCCGTACATTGGGAAAGTTGCGGTGATCGGAGTCTAAACCCGGCCAACTGCCTGTGATGCAACTGGAGAGCCACCGTTGGCTACTGATGAAAGGAGGCGCACCACAGCAAGATCAATGCTGAAGACCTGTGATTATTTATCACAGAATGATTTCGCGCGACCGGGCGGCGTGAGACCCGCGGGCCGCGGTCTGTTGATGGAAGCCGCCCCCGAACTCGGCTCTGTTTGTCTCCGAAGACCCGATGAGCCACCATCGCGGCCGACGCACTCGGAGGGCGGTGCGGGCAGTGGTGAAACCCAGACAGGCAGCCAAACACGCAGCCGGGAGATCCCGCTTGGAGTTGGCCGACGCTACATGCAAATTGGAGGATCAGCATACCATTTTTCGTTTGGGCAGCTTTCAACCCAGTGGTGTGAACATCGATTTCTCTAAATTCAAGTAACCGCTGCATTCCATCTCTCTTCATCCTTCCCCCTCACATGTCGCACCAGCTTCTCGTTTTCACCCAGCTAACACTGGCCTGTTTCCTTCATCATCGTTATTTGTTTGCCTATCGTTCATCCATTGTTCTATAATTCTGTACATCGTCGTCTCTATCTCTCGTTTCCCTTTTCCATGACTTTCGGCCTGAAGAAGTGTCTGGACACGAAACGTCAACCATTCCTTCCTTACGGGGATGCTGCCTGACTCGCTAAGTTACTCCAGCATTTCGTGTCAGTCCTTGAAGTGGGTCGACGCTCATCTCCCGCTCGCCCCTTACGCTTGGGAACAGAAGGAGGAGAGAGTCGGCGACACCTGCGGACATCGGTCAAATGGCATGTAGGAGCACCTGTGGTCCAATCTTCCACTTCTTCACAGTCGGCTGAAGGAGGCACCCCCGGGGCATGTAGGCTGGATGCCTGGAGGGGAGCAGAACGGCTCGCTGGTAATCCGAATGTGGTGATGGAAGCAACAGGTAATTATGGGTATGTGTGGGTTAGGCTGTTTAAAATGGCGTCAAAATCTGGCGGCGATTGCTTTTGGACTCAGTGGGCTTTCTATGTATGGGGGACTTAATCCGGGATTTTCTTGATGTATAGTAATAATCGCACTGATCTATCTGCACAGAATGTATTTCACGACATCTTTGGTACACGTGACAATAAAAGAACCATTTGAGTAACCATTAACATATTGATGGATCTTTCCCACGCGGTTGCAGTTCTCGTTCCGTCCACTTGGTGTCCTCGTCATCTTTAAGCACGAATTATCGCCACACCCAAAAAATATTCACCCGGTGTCGAAACAAAATGAGAGACCCTGCTTCATTGTTTGAGCGGCTAAAAATAGAAAATCGACCAATTCGCATCAGTTAATATCAAAATGAGTTTTGCCATAAAATGTTATTTTCAACCAAATGCCTTTGGGATCGAAATGATGCCCAACTGTGGACAGTCCTGGAAAAACAATAAGAGGCCAACTCTTCCATAAATGTTGCCTCAGCTCTTCCAATCACACATTGATCATGTTATTTATAGAATTAGGCAATACGACAAGAGGCCTGTCGAAACCAGCTGTTTAAGCCGAAATTGTTCAACCAATCTCGTCCAATTTGCCTAGGTTTGCTCCAAAGCCGGACAGCCATTTTTATCCGCGCACCTGTTCAATTGTCTTTTATACATTGTACTTGAACCCACCTCTTCAGCTTCCATCGCCAGCCAGTTTCGTCCCAACCACAGCCCCTTGTGTGAAAAAAGTTTCCCTTCAGTTTCTTCTGAGTTTTCCACCTCTCGGTAAATCTTTGTTCTCCATGGTCAAATTCCGCTACCCTGGAAAATAAAAGACAGATTAGCGCCACCTGCAGGTCAAGTCACTTACTTCTTCTTTCGTATGTCTACTACAACAATCAAAATTGGCAATTGGTGCTTCAGACTACCGTCGTTGACGCTTTGCTGCAAATGTTGCCAGTTCTATAGAACTACCCAGGGTGGATGACGAGGACGTAAAGCAGCTCCCACCCCAAACCACTTATTGATCGAACCTTCGTCACCAGAACTGGAACGATAACGTGGCAGGGAGATGGCAGTTGAAAGTTGGAGATGAGAAGCTCAGCTCGAGCCCACGAGTGGACAGACGTGTGGTGCTCCTCTAAACAGCAACAAGCACCTAACTGTTCTCCTAACTAAGCGGGCGTTTGTTCAAACACTGTTTCGTTAATAAAACCCGTTTGATTCACAACGCTTGGTTTACTCCATTGTTGACCCCGACGTGATGATTCCTGTTTTGGACACGTCGGCCAAGTGCACAGGACTATGATGGTAACCGCGGACCAGGTCAATTTTTGAAAAATAATCTTGTGCCTTCCAGATGGGCCGTGAAATCTTGAATGTGGGGAACAGGATACTGATCGGTCGGCGTGGCGTTATTAAGACGGCGGTAATCCCCACAAGGTCTCTAGGTCTGTCGAACCCCGGTACAACGGCCTTACGAAGGCCCATTCCGGGTGGTGCAACATGGTGCCGCGAATTTTGTGCTGGACATGGGGGCAGACGGGAGATTCTTTCGGCGTCTCGCCTTAAGCCTGCTCATGTCGACATTGCTCAGCCGGTGCGGGTAGCAAAGCCACGTCGTAGTGGTCGGCCGCTGGGTCACCCGCACCCACACTCGCCTCTGTTAGTGGTGCCTCCGAGCACGGACCATGTGTACACGCCTTACTCGGGCTCGTTTTCATTCCTGCGGTTCTGGGGGAGGGGGGGGGGGTCATGTGGCGCCACCTGGGCGTCAACCCACTTACTGATCGAAACTTCGTCACCAGAACTGGAACGATCACGTGACAGGTAGATGACAGTTGACATTTGGAGATGCGAAGCTCAGCTCGAGCCCACGAGTGGACAGACGCGTGGTGCTCCTCTCAACAGCAACAAGTACCGAACTGTTCTCCTAACTAAGCGCGCGTGTGTTCAACCACTGTTTCGTTAATAAAACCTGTTTGATTCACAACGATTGGTTTACTACAACAGCTACAATTCACCTTTCAAATGTCCCTCAAATTTGTCTTTGCCTCTTTATTGTCACCACTCCAAACTGCTTCGCTCTAAGGAAAACGTTTCAGCCTGTCCGGTCTCTCTTTATAACTCAAGCCCTCTCGTCCTGGTAACAGTTTTTGATGCACCCTTTTCATGTTACTAATTTGAAAACCAGAACTACGCACAGTGCTCCAAGAGTGTGTTCACGAGTGATTCGGATCATTCACGGGACCTCTTTGAATACCTGCTCACAAAGGGTCGTCTGGTTGACCTACCAGCGAAATTCGCCACCATTGGTGGTCCAGATACTGGACAATTCATACTCGATCTTGAAATACCTTTAAGCACCATTTCCTGATGCTCTGATCATCATCTTCGGTGACTTCAATCAACCCATCTTCACCGTATCTCTTGCTTCTCCGTGATGGTATTTAACCACCACCAAGTATGCCTGCCGTTCGATTCGTCGCTATCGTTTGTTATCTGATCATCTATCGATGCGGATGCTGCTGGCGTACGAACAGGGATTTAAGAACAAGGCCCGAACAGAAAGAGTTATGGTCTGATGAGACCGAGTGTCTTCTTCAGGTCTGTATTGAGAAGATGGAACTGTCCATGTTCAAGGTCACTTCACCTACACCAGTCGTCATTGGTTGCATCAAGCAATGCACGTGACGGCGGTTTTACAACAGAGACATTTAGGGCTGTCCAATCCAGAAGCCATGGATGAAAACTCAGATTCACAGTCGGTTAATGTCCTGATCTGAGTCCTTTTTTTTTCCTTTTTTTTTCAACAGTGAAGTCTGAATGTTTCTTTACTTGTTTACTTCCAACTAATTTATGCCAACAGTTGATACAGTTTTAACTCTCCATCAGTTGTTCATGTAATTAAACAACAAATGGATGCAACTTTGATCAGTTTGTATCTTTAACACGAGATCAGGCCTAACTCTCTTACAATATATCTATATATATATATATATTTAAAAAAAAAAAAAAAATTATTTATTTTTATTTTTACAGAACTTTTTAGAAAACAAGCCATCCCACCCTTCCCCCCACTCCCCCCTTATACTAACCCCAAATAATAAAAAAGAAGAAAAGAAAGAAAGAAAGATTAAATATTGCCTGGGTGTTGGGGGTCCTGCACACGCCCCATGGAATTCCAAACAGAATAAACTGTATATATATATATGTACATCTCTCCCAAAAGGACCATTGAGAATATGAACAATTCTTCTATATATATAGGCCCATCTTTTGTAAATAAGGACGCCAGATATTTAAAAAAGTATCATATTTGTTCCTTAAATTATAAGTAATTTTTTCAAGTGGGATACAGTTAGAAATTTCATTATTCCAAAGGTCCATACTTAAATAGGAATCTGATTTCCATGTAACTGCTAATGCAATTTTTATCAATTCTTTCTGATATTTATTCATTTTAAGTTGTGGTCTTATTCCTTCAACATCACCCAATAACAAAAATCATGGGTTGTATGGAAGTTGTATTCCGATAATCTGTTGTAGAAAACTTCTTAAGTTTGTCCAAAAAGGTTGTATTTTTGAACAGGACCAAGTAGAATGAAAAAAGTACCAATTTCTTGATTGCACCGAAAACATTGGTCAGATAAACTTGAATTTATTCTCTTTAATTTTTGTGGTGTGATATATAGTTGATGCAGAAAGTTATATTGTACTAGTCTAAACCGAACATTTATTGTATTTTTCATACTGTCAAGGCATAGTTTTGACCAATTTGTTCCATCAATATTAATATTCAAATCCGTTTCCCATTTTCGCCTTGATATATGAATTCCTTGTTTAGGGGCCTTTTTTTGAATTAGATTATATATAATAGAAGTAAAAATTTTAATTTGTCCTTTTTGAATTAGGTTTTCAATTTCCTTAGATTTCGGCAATAACATTGTTTGACCCAGTTTATCTTTTAAATAAGCTTTTAATTGAAAGTAACAGAAAAGAGAATTATTTGATATATGATATTTATTGTTCAATTGTTCAAATGACATCAATATACCTTTTTCAAAGCAATCACCTATATATCTAATCCCCTTTTGATGCCACCTATATAGAAGCTGGTTATCCATTGTAAAAGGTATCAATCTATTTTGAATCAAAGTAGTCTTTGCTAATAAAGATTTTTTTGTTTCATCCTTAAAATTTACCTTATTCCATAATCCGATCAGGTGTTTTAATAATGGAGATTCTTTCAGTCCCCGTATCAATTTAGGTTCCCATTTATATATTATTATTATTAAATTTATTAAGCAGACACATGGTCCATTAGAATACACATACAGTACACAGTATATACATATAAAATTAAATTAAATTAGAAAAGGCACCAATACCAATGTTTCCACATAGGTGACAGGTATCTCACGGCACTGAAACCAGGATTTACCAGCAGCACAATGATGGAATTCTGAGAACCATTCAATCGGCTTATAAATTTAAACATGAGATTCCTCAACAGGGCATAAAGTCTTCTGGTATATTTTCTCCTATTTTGTCTAGTTATATTCTTGTCCATGCCGGGTTTTTTTCTTCAAAAAGAGATGCAATAAATCTAAGTTGGTTTGCTTTATAATAATTCTTAAAGTTCGGAAGTTGTGATCCTCCTGAATCAAACTTCCATGTCAATTTGAGTCCTTGAAGCAGGATAACACTGAACAGTACACGAAGGACAACTATGATATACGCAAATCAAACGGGGATTGGAAATCACGCTGGAGGCTCAATTCAAGCAATTGGATGCCTGGCGACAGCAGGGGCTCTGAACGGTTTACTGGCCGAACGATGCATCTTTGTTGGCTGTTGGATAACTCGCTGTGAAGAGGGACAGACTGTTTCACCCACTACCCGATGGTTCTGTCCAATACATCTCGATGGCAGAAATCCTAGAAGCATGGATACATACAGAGCGGAAACAGGCCGGGCTGCCTAACAACCCCATGTCAACTATAATGCACCATCTATGCGAATCCCGTTTGCCCGTGTTTGGCACGTATTCTCGTAAACATTTCCAACCCGTATTCATGTCCAAATGTCTTTTAAATTGCATTATCACATGTGCCTCAATAATATTCTCGTTCCATATTTCGACGACCCTCTGAGTGAAATAATTGATCCTCATGTTTATATTAAACATCTACACCTCTCACCTTAAACCTGCCATATAGTAGAAGCTACGCAGGTAAATAGGCAGTGCATTCTCCCCATTTATTCCGCTCACATCTTTTTCCCCTGTATAAGTCACCCTCAGTCACCTGCGGTCCTAGGAATAAAGACCAAGCTTGTCCATTCACATCCTGTCGATCAGGCCCTCGAGTGCTTGCAGCAATTCATAAATCAAGAATAATGGTATCTTTCACGAAGATAAATTCTCGGAGAGCGGTCAATCTGAAAGAGGTGCCCGGTCCGGTATAGACATCGCGCACCAATGAACGTATTTGCCGGCATCTGTTGGCATCGGTTTTGGTGTTTTCGGTGAACTATGCTAACAACATTGGCATGTAAACCTTTAACAAAGATGACGAACTGAGCATCAAGAGTCAATCCCTGTTACGCACCACTGGTCACTGGCCTTAAAGCTGAATGTGAATCGTCCACCACCACAACCTGTATCTCTCACCAAGCCAGTATAAACCGTAAAGTGGCTGCTCCAGTCGAGTTTCCGGCAAATGGTGCCGCGCAAGGTAATGATGATTGGGATGCAAGAAACTGCAGAAATCTGACAAAGTGCGGGTGAAGCAAGATCTGTGGAAGAAATGGATAGAAACGTTTCGAGTCGGAACCATTCTACAACCTGACGGTGAAGTAAGAAAAAAGTGTCCCGTCAAGAAATATCGCCTGTCCACTACCTCCAGTGCCTGAGCTTTGTTACTCTAGGACTTTGTGTTTTATTGATGGTGAGATATCGGATTCTGACTTGATAATGCCAATGAATGCAGTAAAAAGATGGCTAGACTGTTGTTTTGAGGTAATGATTTGTGGGTACTTCTTTCCGCTATGTCACCTCTCCATTATCAGGCCAAGCCCGAATTTCGCCGAGATGATGCGATATGTAGGCATCGGTTGAGTATTTATTGACTACGGACGTGTAATTAAAAATCGTGCAATCATCACTATTTCTGGTCTTATAATGGACGAAGGACATTGATAAACGGTTATGGATGTTTGGACCTCTGTTGGCGCCCTGAGGAAATCGTGCAGCCATGTTCTAGGTTGGGAAGATGACCTCTGACAACCTCTCTGCTGTAAGAACTTATGGAAATTATAAGAAAGATTAATAGTTTGTAATACTGTTTGTGTTAAACCCGAATACATACATAACGGAGACAAACGACGAGAAAAGAGGCCAGGATAGTAAAGGGAACTTTAGGATGCTAGGCGAGGCACTAAATACATCTATCATGTGTTCAGACTCCAGTCTAAACTTAACATAAATATTTACTGGCAATATTGTAAACCAGCTTAAGGGCACTCAAGCCAATCCTGGGATTAGGGTTCTTTATTACCCTCATTGGTCAGATAAATAGGAGGATATTTTGCAAATTAATTAATAGAAATTGGTTGAAGAATGAAAGTTGAAGGTTATTCTCATATATCTCAAACAAGGATTAATGATCACAGAAACATTGATAGCTGATGATTAATTTCAAACATGTACTAATTCGCATGTAAGCTGCTGTTGGCGCCGTGAATCTTTGAAACACGGGACTCGCTCAGGGTATTTCGCAGTGCGCACTGTTTATAAACCGTTGAATAAACCGACATATTTGACAAACACACCATTACACCAGGAGATATTATTTGTAATTGTAATTGTATTCCTAATTAATTTATTAGCCAAGTATGTAAAAAATACAAATAATTTAATTTGCCATACAGTCATCCAATAAAAGCAACAAGATGTACAACTACATAAAACATACCATAAACGTCCACCGCATCGCACTGTATTGCCTTCTTCCTTCCTTTTCTCCCGTGATCGGGGAAGTCGAACCATCCGCGGTCGAAGCGGTCGTACCTCCCGCAGCCGGGAATCGATGCTCCCGCGACGGGGCGATCGAAGCTCCCGTGATCGGAACGATCGAAGCTCCTGCGGTTGGAGCTCCCGAAGTCGGTCCCTTACGAAGGGACCGCGAGCCCCACGATGTGGGCCGCAGGCTCCCGTGGTTGGAGCGACCAAACTCGATCCCCAGCAAGCGGACGCCAGATCTGCGACGTTAGGCCTCAGTTCGGACGGCGATACGACGCGGAAACGTCGCATCTCCGTCAAGGAAAGATATTTATAAAATGTCCTCAACCCTCACCCACCACATAATACAAAACTAAAGATACACTAAAACATCCATTTAACAACAGACTAAAAACCACAAAACAAAAAAAGGACGAGACAGATCGTTGGCGAGGCCGCCATCGCAAGGCGCCACCCAGTGGTCTGTTCCTAATTTAGCCGCAATTAAGAGGGCAACTGGGCCCCATATGCAACCACATTCAGGATACCGGAGAGCTACACAATTCCTTCCAATATCCACCATCATTCTTTGTGCGATATATGTCGCCAAACACTGGCTAGATTTCCCTTCGATGCCCATTGGCCTCGGTTTTACCGAGGCTCATCGATGCTACACTTCGTCCAAAGCCGAGGTGTTATGAATCGCAGTCACCCTAACCTCACCTCTGTGTTTCAGCACTTCCGTCACTGTTTCGGAATGGAGACGGCGAGGCCTACTGCCGAGTGCCGCGGCCGAATCTTGGACATCAGTGAGTGATTTATTGATGCGAACGCGTCGCTCGGTAGAGACATTGAAGCCAAACTCCACCGCGTTTCTGGGACACGCCCTTCCCTCCTGGGACAGTGCAGTTCCAGTCGATGGATCCAGAGAACCCCGCTGTCACACAGGGAGTGATCGAGGACTGTCAATCCCCCCTCGGACAGCCATTCCCTGATAACGCCGTTACATGAGCGTATCCTGGGAGCCCAGTAGGTAGTTTATCCATTACAGTCTCTCATCCGGGCAATTCCGGTGATAAGGAACTTTGAAGCTCACTGGTCCCATTGTAGACATTGGAGCTCTGAAAGTAACCGGTTAACAGCCATAGGAACATTGTGAGCATGTGATCTCCCCAGACTCTAACGACTGACTTTCTGTAGAGTCTAACAACTGACTTATTCAGCCAGTCAATGATGTAGAGCGGACAGTATCGCTGCTTGTCCCGTGCGCGACGCGGATGAAATTGCCCGACGCAAGACCTTATCGCATTCCCAAATTCAATAGAATTGTTGGTTCGCTATGTAAGTAGTGGCCCATGGAAGAGGGCGAAATGAATGGAATTATAAAGGCGTTTTGATCACTAATGACGCTAATTTTAATACATTCTACGCACATCTAAGAAGTAATTTAAGCCGCAGTCGGTACTGAAGACAATTTAACCATCCAAGAACTTCAGATGCTGACGGCCCTAATGCCTTCCTTCCCTACTTCCGCCGACCCACACTGGCAGCGCCGCCACTCCGCCATCAAATGTAGTGCAACGACTCCGCAGTTATTGGACGGAATCGGACTGCCGCACAACAAGCAATTTTGCTGCAGAAAGCAGCTGCGGCGCTTATTTTTATCGGACGTTCCCAATTTATTTGAGTTATTTAAGTTCCTCCTTTCTCACTGGACAAAATTCGCTCCCTGAATCGATAGAAGAATCGGGTTCCTATTCCTCTGTATTTGGTGATGTTTATACTGGTCGAATGGACTGATTTTCCGGCGGCTTACTCGTGCCCATTTCCGCCGATCGACATTATGGCGGCTATAATATATTTCTTACACTGTAGCAAAGGAATTATGTATTATGTTACTTTCAAAGATCATGGGAGTTCATGACTCATGATTGTTTGTACATTAAAATGCAGTATTATTCAAATGTTCCGCTACACGTTTTTTACATGGATATCCTCGCGATTTTACTCTGGCCGACCTCCCCATTCCTTTCACCATCTTCATATTCTGTGTATGGTGTAGGAGAGATTGTGTGCCCTTCAAAGTCCAGGCAAACAACAATGTGTCCTTTCATCGCCGACTGTGGGATGGCGACATCACAACATAGTACGGGTGATGCCGCAGACCAAGCAAAGGTCGGCAGAAAGCGGCTCAGGCCCTGAGATTTTCTCACTTTAACCACATCCCAATTATGTTACACACAGCAAACCAGCAAGGACAGAATCCAGTGTCCGAATCTGAACAAATTGAGATCTTGAGATTCACGTTTATGGATCGCGTTGAGCCGAACTTCCTTCAAGGTGATTCATGTCGCCCTTTGTAAGTTACACGATCTAATATCCGTTAACGTTTTCTGGTAGCATTCGACATTGACACTGGAACCGTTAGTCAGTGATACTGAGGATTTACTGTGTGGGGAACCGCTCACTGTCAGCGGGCACAGTAATGACGAGTAGACAAAACACAAAGGGAGATATGACAAGGACTGCAACGCCATTTTGTTCTCCGTTACCAATTGAGGGCCGTGATTTTCGAATCAAGGAAGTGTACAACACCATAGAAGGATATTCGATCCCTCGTGTACAAATATTTCAAAATATGTATCTACATTTTACTCTTCTGTCGCCCTGCGTGTGAAGGCTCTTCAAGTGGACATCTCAGGTTAGGGTCAATGTTATGGGGTTAATGCCTCGCCCACCATCTCCGGCGTCGAGGTTCCATCGTATGCCACGTTTTCTGTGGAAAATTCTTCTAACTTTACTTACAAAGTAACATAGAAACATAGAAACATAGAAACATAGAAAATAGGTGCAGGAAGAGGCCATTGGGCCCTTCGAGCCAGCACCGCCATTCATTATGATCATGGCTGATCGCCCACAATAAATAACCCGTGCCTGCCATCTCCCCAACTTCCTTTTTTCCACTAGCTCCTAGAGCTCCATCTAACTCTCTCTTAAATCTATCCTGTGATTTGGTCTCTACTGCCCTCCGTTCCAGATTTCGCCTCACATTTGTCCGCAAATTCACAACTCTTGTCCAGTCCTTTTATAATTTTATATGTTTCTATAAGTTCCCCTCTCATCCTTCCAAACGCCACTGCATACAAGCCTAGCCTTTCAGTCTTACTTCATATGACAGTCCCGCCATCCCAGGGATCAATCTCGTGAACCTACGCTGCACTGCCTCAATTACAAGGATGTCCTTCCTCAAATTAGAAGATCAAAACTGTGCGCAATACCCTAGATGTGGTCTTACCAGGGCCCTATACAACCGCAATTTCTCTAATCATCCTCAATATTAATATTTATCAATAATTATCCGAAATTATTTCTTTTCTTTCCCTGCGAAAAATAATTCCCCCATACTGGCGGTAGAATGTCAACTGTAAATACACATCGACCCTGTTACCTCCCACATCCTAAGGACGAGCGGGTTTGTAGGTTAATACTCCCCTCCCAACCCTTTTGAATTTGGCGGAAAGTTTCCGCATTCTCATTTCATTTCCGCCATTCCGATTTCGCCTCACATTTGTCCGCAAAACAGTCGGTAATTGCAATTTGTCCATTCGGCGCTAGAGGTCGATAGGGGTTCCGCGAGGAATTTCCCCGCGTGCTGGACGTCTTTCCGAAAATGTGGCACCGAGGCTGTGCAGGCAGCCAATCTCGACCTCATCGGGACTTCCTCGGCCGATCGGTGGGTTGAATTTGCAACCTGCGGCCGGGGCTCTGGAACTCCAGCCCAGCTGGAACAAACACATCTATCCCCATTGTCGACTTCCTTGGCAACCAGGATGAACCAGCAAAGCTCTGGAACCAAGAGTGCCAGAAAATCAGTGGTGGAACTTTAATGAGTAAATATTAAATTTAAGTGCAAGATTATATAACAATATCAATTAATTAAAACGGGGTTAAAATATAAAACACAGCCAAAATGCCAATTACGGCCTTTTTGGGCTGATTATCAATTAATGTGCGAATTTATTTAAACATGTACTTCCGTATGCTTAGTGGATTCGCACATATCAACTCTTTCTTCGTAACTTAGTCATACATTTTATAACCACTGATCTTTTATTCAATACCAAAATAATTGGGATGTGTAAGGAAAAAGCAAAATAGAAAAACAAAACAGAAATAAATATTTTCTTTATGTTGCAAAAAGTATCTCTGTTTAAAAACCTTGCTATAAATAGCAGAATATAGTCATGATAGACCTGACATTGTGCATGCAGTCCAAGAACTACAGACTGTTGAAAATAATAGTTGTTTTTCACACATGAATGTTGCACAGCGCGTATGCGCATTTGGCATGCATACTTCTTTTGCTGAAAAGTTGCAATACGCGCCATATTATGAGTTTTAATAATAATAATAATAATGCATTTTATTTATATAGCGCTTTTCATATACTCAAAGACGCTTTACAGAGATTTAGAGAACATAGGGAAATGAATAAATAGATAAATAAGTAAATAAGTAAACGAACAGAGAAAGGAGACAGAAGGTGAGGTGACCTTCAGTGGTTGAAGGCAGTACTGAACAGGTGAGACTTCAGCGATGTTTTGAATGTGGTGAGTGTGAAAGAGTCTCTAACGGTTTGGGGTAGTGAGTTCCATAGGGTGGGAGCAGCGATGGAGAAAGCCCTGTCCCCCCAGGATCTGAGTTTGGTCCGGATGTGGGGGGATAGGAGATTGGCAGCAGCAGAGCGGAGGTTGCAGGTGGGAGTGTGCCTGTGGAGGAGGTCGGTCAGGTAGGATGGGGCCAGGTTATGGAGGGCTTTGTAGGTTATGAGGAGGATTTTGTACTGGATTCTCTGGGGGATGGGGAGCCAGTGGAGTTTGTAAAGGACGGGGGTGATATGGTCACGGATCGGCGTGTGGGTGAGTAGACGGGCAGCGGAGTTTTGAATGTATTGAAGTTTACTGATGATTTTTGAGAGTGCGCCATAGAGGAGGTTGTTGCAGTAGTCCAGACGGGAGGTGATGAAGGCGTGGATGAGGGTTTTGATGTAAACTTCTGAATTTTCGACATCAAAATTATGAATTTATGAAAAGAAAACTTGGGAGGTCTGCAAGTGGACATTTGCATCAGTTTGGTTGGTCCAAGAAGATAATTCGATAATATTAACACCAAGAACCTTGAAGGCATCAACAATTTCATATTCGGCACAATTGATGTTGATTTGGACATGCACTCCAGTACACCTTCAGAAGTTGATAACGAACTCATTCGTATTCCTGGCAATGAGAGAGAGGTTTTGTCCTGGTGCCATGTTTGCAACTTCGTTTTCTCCTACCAGTACTTAGTTTCGTCATTGTTCTTGACCCGGCGTACCAATGTGGCGTCATCTGCAAATTTGTAGATGGGGTTAGAGTCGAACTTGCCCGCAACTCATGAGCGTATAGAAAATATTGCAGGGGACTGAGAACGAGTCGTTCAGGCTTAGCAATGGTAACAGTTTGTTTTTTTGCGCGGCAGATGTTGTCACCTCTTCTCACTTTCGTTCAGAAAGTCGAGGATCCAATTGCAGAAGGTGTGCTGAATCCTGGGTTCAGGTAGTGTTGCAGGTTAGTTACGGATGAAAAGCAGCTGAGATAAATGCAATGCCGGCGAAGGTGTGGGGTTGGAGATCGGATCTCGACCCTTCGCTTATGGAAGGACCGTTCATTAGTCCGATAGCAGCGGCGAACGAGTACTTCCTGAATCTGATGGTGCGTGCTTTCAAGCTTTAAAACTTCTGCTGGAATGGAGAGGGGAGGAGGGAATAACAGATATGAAAATAGTCCTTGATTATTTGGCTGTTTTCCGAAGGCAGCGCTGCTGGAGATGGAGTCGACCATGAGGTCATGAGGCAATGCTGGTTTGATTCACAGGTGACTGGGTATGGGGGAGGCCATATCATTTGATATATTGAGGGGGGATATGGGAGAATATTGGACATGATGGACTGAGTGCCAAGGAAAATTGTTAAAAAGAATAGACGGTAGCAGCATAGAATTACAAAGGCCGTAACGACTGGTGGGCAGGATCGAGCTCCTCCTGTTTTCCTCTGATCTTGCATTTTCAAGTTAATTCAAGTCAAGTCAAATTTATTAATAAAAATGCATTTAAAAACAACCTACCTTGATCAAATTGCTGCATATTAGAGCAGGTACTAAAACCACAATAAGAAAGACATCACAGCACACAGGCACAAAAAAACAGTTGAAAGGGGGCAGCACAAAACAAAAAGCAGCTCCATCAGAAGGCTTCAAAACGCTAAAGAATCGAAGTATGTTTTGAGCCTCCAGTTAAAAGAACCGATGGAGGGACCAGATCTGATAGGGAGGGGGATGCTGTTCCACAGTCTAGGAGCTGCAACCGCAAAAGCGCAGTCACCCCTGAGCGTAAGCCAAGACCGAGGGACAGCCAGTAGCCCCAAGTCAGCCGACCTGGAGGTAGAGTACGGGGTTAGAATGTTTTTGATATGGGGGGTGGGGCGGGGGGGGGGCAAGCCAGTTTAGGGCTTTATAGACAAACAAGAGAATATGGAAATCGTTTCTGAACCGTACTGGGATCCAGTGAAGAGAGGCCAGAATAGGGATAATATGGTCCCTCTTTCGGGTACCTGTAAGGAGCCTTAAAAGTGCCTGTCCCACTTAGGCGATCTTTTTGGCGACTGCCGACGACTGTCAAAGTCGTTGCAGATCGCAGAACCTTTCTTTTACCCGACGACAATGACCACGACAATGCCGAGTCAGGTCGAGATTACAGCGTCTTCTGAAACATCGCGAAATTCCCATGCTGCCAATGCTTCTGCGGCGTCCTGGTTTTCGCTGAAATCACTGACAAGTCGGTAAGTACTTGAGAGTTTTGAACTATAACACCTTGTATGGGTTACTTCAAAACCAAACTTCACTGTAAAAAGGAATAATCCAGATTTACCTCCAGTTTACTAATAGCTATATTTAAAAAAAATAAAGTGGTTCAGTTGATTTTTGCGCAAAGTGTGTGGGCATTCTTTGAAAATGTAAGGGAGATGCATATATGGTTTCTGGGTTGAATATCCGGGTTTGGAGCCCACTTTAAATGTAATGGCTGAGGCCAAAAACATGCGAAAATTCCCACGCTTACCTGATCGTCAAACTGTCGCCTCCAATTCAACTGTCAAAAGTCCTGACGGTAAATAAATTGGTTAAATACAAGCATTTTATGGTATTTTGAAATGACTTTACTTATTTTAGTATTATGTGCTTCTAACTGTATCTGAAGAGAACCTATCAATCCTGGGGACAGCATGCGACAGCGACCGCAATAAGCTACAATGCCTGGCGACAAGCCAGCTGTCGCCGAGAGATTTCAAACCGTTTAATTTCTCGGTGACGCGCCAAGATCCACTACGATCCACTGCGATCTTTGGAAGACTCCTCACGATCATGCCCGCGAAACCCCGGCGAACGATCGGCGACAGCCTAGTCGCCGGCAGTCGCCTTAAAATCGCTTGTGGGACAGGCCCGTTTACTGCTGCGTTCTGCACCAATTGCAGGCGGGACAGGGATCACAGACTGATCCCAGCATACAAGGAGTTGCAGTAGTCCAAGCAAGAGGATATAAAGCCGTGGATGATTTTCTCCAGTCTTTGAATGAGAGGAACGGTTTGATTTTAGATATGGTGCAAAGCTGGAAGAAACTGGCAAACTTAGAGGCCGAATCAAATATCACACCAAGGGTTTCCCATCGCATTTCGCCGCACTCACACAAATATTGGGATCTGTAACGAATATATTGTTTATTAATAAAGATTTAAGCTTGAAACGAGGGTTCAAAGCGCCTGTTGGGACATCTGACTCTGTACATTGATATTTTAGCGGCAGTGAACAATAAGGTGCATTCTTGCAAGGGGGGCACGGGGCAAGGCACCTCGGGCTCACGGCGCAGGAGTAAACCTAACGCACCAGTGCTCCGTAGGAAGGATCCCGCAGGGATGTTTGGGGCGCTGGTTCCGGATTGGTTTCGACCTAATTCAGCCTGAGCTGGGGAGGGCTACACGGGCATAGTCAGCACGGTAAAAGGGACCGACGCTCGTTCCATGCACAAACAACCCACTCCTGTTCAGGCTGATTCTATCGTCTACAATCAGTCCAGTGGGTCTGGAATAGAGGCCACTCCTATCCTCCCGTTCTCAACCAATTGGGAACGACTCCGCTAATCGTAGAACCCCCGAATAATCAATATCCCAGACCAAGGAACCACTTTATAATCCCAGCCCAGAATCCTGTGTGTTCCACATTCCTCTGTCCCGCGAAGTAGTGTGATTAATACATCCGTCCCAGGACACTGTAATCCACACATTGTTCCGTCCCAGTGGCCACTGTGATCCACCCCCCACCCCCGCCCGAGACAGTACCCTGTGAAATCCACATCCTCCATTCACACCCGTCGCCCGCTGAATGATGCGGCGTGATCCAGACCCGCCGACTCGGGACACAAACCCTATATAATCTACAAATCTCCGGCCCGGATCCCCGTCTGGTCCACATCTCCCCGTCCCATGACTCTATTTTATCGAGAGCGCCTGATCCGAAAACTGTAATCAACACTCCAGACCCTAGGGCCGTGTGTAATCTGAAAACCTATCACACGATTGAGATTCATGTGCAATCAGTGACATCCCGTGTAATAACAGGACTCAGGGTCCTGAGGTGGCGTGATATACACTGGCACTTTCTCGCTTGCGACCCTGGACCCAGTGTAATCCCCACTCTTGTACCAGGACGCGGACACTGTATCGTCCAGAGATTTTTTTCAAATCCACACAGGTCGACATAAACATCTACAGGATATGTGCTCCAGGACCAGATGTAATGAATATAATGTGTCCATTGACCTTGTGGAATCCACACAACCGAGCCCGATACCGTTGTTAATTCAAAATTTCCATCGCAGGATCTGGTGTGAACCCAGCTCAGAGTCCAGGACGCAGAGTAGTTGAGGAACATGGGTACCGATCACATCGTCCCACATAACGATGCGATTATCACAGACTGGCCAGGAAATATGTGTAATGCACAATCACAGTCCCAGGACTCAGGGCCCTCTTTAATCTACAGAGCCCAGTTGGTGAACACTGTGTAATGCGCACAGCTCGGGCCGGAGCTGTAAAACATGCACATCCATCCGAGGCCCCGCATCCTGCATAACAGTTCCAGGACCAAATGGAATCCGTCTCCCCGTTCCAGCAGCGGAGGAATGAACGGCGGACGCTGGTTTAAATCGAAGATAGACACAAAATGCTGGAGTATCTCAGCAGAAAAGGCAGCATTCCTGGCGTGACCTTTCGGGTCGAGTCTGAAAGTTGGTCTGGACACGAAACGTCACCCATCCCTTCTCTCCAGAGATGCTGCATGTCCTGCTGAGTTACTCCAGCCTTTCATGTGTGTGTCCCCCCCCGTTCTGGCACACGGGACCCTGTGAAATTCAAACGAATATTTCAGAATCTGTCTAGCAAATTCAGTGATGCTATTGTATGAATGATGACTTATTTTTGGAAACAATACGAAAGCTGGAGGGGTGGATGGAATCACTGGAGATAATTATCGAAATCACACCGACATTAAGTGTGGGTTTCTCGGATGCATTCATTGCCATGTGAGTGTCTTCCGGAGATTTCTCTAGTCCCTCTTCCCAGAGTTTTAGCCTTCTGGACGATGCACTGCAGCCCAGGGGATGGACAGGAGAGAGGAAACTTCTGCGTGATTTCTAACGCTGAGATAGCAAAGGGTGGTCATGTAAGGGGTCTCTTTCATTCTCTGAAGGTCTGTGACGTTCTTTTTGACTGGCTACAGCTATTCTGGTTCCAGGAGTTGCAATGCCAGAGGGTAGGCATCTTCCTTGAATGAGCTGAGCACTCCTATACTACGCATGCATACTCGGCAGTGGAGAAGCAGAGAGCCAGAGCTGTTGATCGAGTGGTTTTACAATTTGCTCCCCATTTGGAGGTACTCAGTTTGCCAAGCCTTTACCCAGTGTCATGGACCATTCTTTAATTGGAAAGCATGAATTCTTATTTTCAGTGAAAAATACACAAAGTGCGGGTGTAACAGAGGGTCAGGCAGCATTGTTGGAGAACGTGTAGAGGTGACGTTTATGATAGTGACCGCTATTCAGACTCCTTTTTGAATGACTAGCTTTTTTTTTTTTACTCGATCCTTCAATTATTTGCTTGTCATCTCCCATGGTGCAGTCAATGGCTGTGACGCAAGGTGTTTGTTTCGTGAGCGTCACTAATGCCGATCAGCAGGTATGAGTTCATGTCGCTGGAGACCTATCGCTCTGTATATCTCGCTGCGCACCAGAAGGCAGGGCCACAGAGCTGCACCGAGTTTTTGGCCTCAGCCATTACATTTAAAATGGGCTCCAAACCCAGATATGTCGTCTTTCCTCCCACATGCAATTGACCTGCCTATCAATGGTTTCTGTCACTACTGTTTATGTGCTTTTGGGCAGACGCATGCTATAATGTGGAGGGCAGTTGATAAGAATGTGGGCGGAACTAAGAGCTGTGAACGTAATATCCATTGGTGTTTGATGAGTTGCGTGGACACCGCGATCCAAACGTTGCAGTCTCTGAACTTTGTCGGGGATAAAGGTCATTTGGTCAACGCATCCAAGTTTAAAAACCTTCCAGTCAGATAATGTTCCTTAGATACATTTGTGCAGGTCTTGTGACAGTAATGTCTCTTCTCTCCTTCACATTGAACTTGTTGGCGATAGTGATTCTCTGTCGAGGTAAATGCGGTCTCTCCAAATGCATCACACGCTACCTGGTGGCCATGGCAGCGTCTGATCTCCTGGTCGGCATCGCTGATCCGTTTCTACGTCAGACTATTCTAATTCACTTCCCGTTTTCTTTTCTGAACATTACTCCCGTGTGCACGACTGTCGTATTCCTGATCTTTGCAACCACCTGTCTGGCTGACGGTTGCCTTCACCTTCGATCGATTTGTGGCCATTTGTTGTGAGAAGCTGAAAATAAAATATTGTACCGAGAGAACGGCGGCTGCGGTTATCGGGGCAGTGATTGTGCTGGGCTGTTTGGAGAATATCCCCAGGTGCTTTACGATGGAGCCTGTCTACGAATTTGATAATCTTCCCTGAGAGTGCTTCCCTAAACCCACCTTCTATACGTCGTCTGCATGGATCGCACATGATGTCACACACCGCGTTCTAACCCCTTGTCTCCCGTTCTTTCTGATTCTTCTGCTCAATGTGCTGACGGTCAGGCGGATTGTAGCGGCCAGCAGAGTCCGCAGGGGTCTCCGGGCCGCAGCAACGGGGAGAATGACAAGGACCCGGTGATGGAGAACCGCAGGAAATCCATTGTTTTACTCTTTAGTATCACGGGCACGTTCATATTGCTGTGGGCAACACAAGCTGTCTTCTACATCTTTACAGGTATTACGAAGATCGGATATGACGGCAACCACACCGGTTATTACAATATCACGATTGTCACTTCAGGGTTTTTACAGCTTCTCAGTACCTGCACCAACACGTGTATATACGTGGTGACTCGGAGTAAATTCAGACAGGAGCTGATGAACGCGGTGAAATTCCCACTCAGTGTAATTCGTGCACTTGTTCGCTCATAAAGACATGTTACACACACAAACAAAAACAAGCTCTTTAACCCTTCGATCCGCGCCGACAATCTATCACCCATTTTCACTAATTCCACTTTGTTATTCGTACACCGTTAAACTGCCCAAACTTTTAAACGCAAACTTACACGCTGAGGACAAGTTACGGAATACCTGCGGAATTCAGAGACCAAAAGCACGCAATCTGGCCCTAAGGCTCAGCTCTTCCATGCTCCATCGACGTGAGTCCCATTTGCCCGCGATTTCCCATCATTCATCATAATCATTCATATTCATGCACCCGGTCCACGTGTATTTTAAAGTGTTGAAAAAAACCTGGAGATGCTGTTTTAAATCGAAGGTAGACACAAAATGCAGTAGTAACTCTGCGGGTCAGGCAGCATCTCTGGACAGAAGGAATGGGTGACATCACCAAACTGATGCAAATGCTCATTTGCCCTTTCTCATGAACTTGAGTTTGATATGATTGCATTTATGTATTATTTAACTGTTTTGTTTCAATAACATTTAAAAACCCAAAGCTTTTAAGTTTAGCACGGCACACGCA
This sequence comes from Rhinoraja longicauda, assembly GCF_053455715.1. Classification (NCBI taxonomy): domain Eukaryota; kingdom Metazoa; phylum Chordata; class Chondrichthyes; order Rajiformes; family Arhynchobatidae; genus Rhinoraja; species Rhinoraja longicauda. The sequence goes on along the minus strand of NC_135991.1, from coordinate 14,200,180 downwards.
AAAAAACCCTGTAAATCTGCATTCTGCATTATGGTCTGTTTTTTTTGCACCGACCGATGCATTTGTACGTAGAATATGGAAATGTACAGCGCAGGAAAAGGAATTTCGGCCCATAATTTCTATGCCGAACATGATGTCGAGAGAAATTTATGCCATCTGCTTACGCTTGATCCATGTTCCGCAAGTCTTTGTTTGTCCACGTGCCGATACAAATGCCTCATAAAAGCCACGATACCACCAACCTCCACCACCGCCTACACTAGAAGAGCGTTTCAGGCACCCGACACCCTCTAGTTAAATAAAACACGTGGCCCAGACAGCTCAATTGAACTTTAGTCTTTTTCTTAAAGCTGTGCCTTCTAGTCTTTGCATGTTCAACAATATTGCTGACGCGATACTGCCACTCTCCGGCTTGGGACCCTGGACCCGGTGTAATCTACACCCCTGTGCCAGAGCGCGGACACTGTTTAGTCCAGGTTGTTTTCTTTGATCCACGCACGTCGCCACCGATATCTGTGTAATCCACGCCCCCATCCCGCGACACAGAAACCTGTGTTCCAGGACCATATGTAATCAAACATGGACACAAAATGCTGGAGTAACTCAGCGGGACAGGCAGCATCTCTGCAGATAAAGAATGGGTGACATTTCGGGTCGCGACCTTTCTTCAGACTGATGTAATCAATATGATTTGTCCCAGGACGCTGTGGAAACCTCACCACCGAGCCCGACGCTGTTTTTAGACAATAGGCAATAGTCAATAGACAATAGGTGCAGGAGGAGGCCATTCGGCCCTTCGAGCCAGCACTGCCAGTCAATGTGATCATGGTTGATCATTCTCAATCTGTACCCCGTTCCTGCCTTCTTCCCATACCCCCTGACTCCGCTATCCTTAAGAGCTCTATCCAGCACTCTCTTGAATGCATTCAGAGAATTGGCCTCCACTGCCTGCTGAGGCAGAGAATTCCACAGATTCACAACTCTCTGACTGAAAACGTTTTTCCTCATCTCAGTTCTAAATGGCCTACCCCTTATTCTTACACTGTGGCCCCTTGTTCTGGACTCCCCCAACATTGGGAACATGTTTCCTGCCTCTAACGTGTCCAACCCTTTAATAATCATACGTTTCGATAAGATCTCATTTCATCCTTCTAAATTCCAGTGTATACAAGCCTAGTCGCTCCAGTCTTTCAACATATGACAGTCCCGCCATTCCGGGAATTAACCTAGTAAACCTACGCTGCACACCCTCAATAGCAAGAATATTTTTAATCCAAAAACCTATGTCCCAGTATCCTGTGTGATCCCACCCTAGGCTCCCGGACGCTGAAGAGTCCAGCGCATAGGTGGTGAACACACCTCGTCCCAGGACACGATGCAACCATCACAGACTGGCCCAGAATAATGTGTGATCCATGACCCTCGCCCTTGGAACCAGGACCCTGTGTAATCTATAACCCGATGTTCCGCAATACTGGTTAATGCGCACAACCCGTGCCAGGACCCTGTATATTCCACACCCCCGTCCCCGGCCCCGTGTCCTTGTGTTGTCAGCATCCCAGGTCCAGGACCATGTGTAATCCAGACACCGTTTCAGTACCCTGGACCATGTGTAATCCACACCGCCGTCCCCGGACCCGTGCCCCCGTGTAATCAGTATCCCAGGTCTTGGACCATGTGTGATCCACACGCCTGTTCCAGAACTCAGGAACCTATATAATGCACACGCCTGTTCCAGAACGCGGGAACCTATGTAACACAAACTTCGGGCCAAGGGCTCGGTTCCTTGTGCACTCACCTCGTAGATCATTGCTGAGTCTATCTAACAAATCGGTTTATTAAAAGGTCTTATCATTGTACATAATATAGAAGTATGACCGTACCCTAACTGCTTCAGATAAATTAGGGCATTTGCAAATATTTACGCCAACCCTGAACTGGGTGGTGAATCTGTGGAATTATTTCCCACGGTTGGCTGCAGATGCCAAATCTGTGGATATTGTTAAGGCAGAAATATATAGATTCGTGATTAGTACAGTTATCAGAGGTTATGGGGAGAGGTACTAAAATGGGGTTAGAAGGGAGAGATAGTTCAGCTATGAGTGAATGGCGGAGTAGAAATGATGGGCCGAATGGCCTACATCTACTCCTGTCCCTTTTAGCCTTACGAACTTTAGACCTCCTCCCGACCATTGGGACTTCCAGATTTAACTAAACCCTTCCACCTGTACTTTGATATGGCAAGAGGGTACTGCACAACTGTAGTCACACAAAAATATGGGGGCAGAATGAGCCCGGTAGCATATTATTCAATTCAGTGGTGTGTGGGCTGCACGAATGTGCTCAAACACTTGACTGTGCAATACGGGCAGTTGAATTCTCAGAGCCCATCGCTTTGATGGGAATATAATTCCACATTCTCCTCAGAGTACAGTACAAAATTTAGAGACAGGAAAGTTAACATCAGTATCAGATAATCGACGAGTGAAATTGGAGAGGATATTATGACCAGCGGACAAGCACACACACACACAGTCAAAGACAATGTGGTGAATGCAGACACAATGCTGGCGAAGGAAGGAAGAGAGCATGAATTTATAGAATTAGAACAGTTAGAAAATAGTAATTCTGTAGATGAACCTTTGGAGGGCTCAAATGTACAAGAATCATACGTGGATAGATCCAGGAAATATTATAAAGTTACCCTCGAACAGCATGGGTAGTGATAAGTAGAGAAGCAAAAGTGTTGAAAGGGGAGCAGATTCAGGGGACAGGATCAGCAAAGGTCGCAGAATTTGTGGCCTTGATGCAGGCCCTCGTTAAGAAAAGGAAAGACAGTGAAACTCTATACCGACAGCAGAAATGCATTTCGGGTTGCACATAAATAAACCGATCAGCTAAAACATTATGACCACTGACAGGAGAAGTGAATAACATTGGTTATCCTGTTACAATGGCACCTGTCATGGGGTGGGATAGATTAGGCAGCAAGCAAACAGTCAGTTACTGAGGTTAATGTGTAGGATGCAGGAGAAATGGGCAGGACTAAAGACCTGAGCGACTTTGTCAAGCACTAAATTGTTATGGCCAGACTACTGGTCCAGAACATCTCTGAAACGGAAAGGCTTGTGGGTTGCTCCCGGTCAGCAGTGGTGAGTACCTACCGACAGTGGTCCGAGGAGGGACAAACCATAAACCGGCGACATGGTGTTGGGCACCCAAGGCTCATAGATGTGCGGGGGCAATGAAGGCTACCCCGTCTGGTCCGAACCGACTGTGGGAAGACGACAAGCCGGTGGAGGGAGTGTGATGCTCTGAAAAATGTTCTGCTGAGAAACCCTGGGTTCGGCCATTCAAGTGAACGTCATTTTGACACGTGCCACCTACTTAAACATCGTTGCAGACCAGGTTCACCCCTTCATGGCAGTGGTATTCCCTGATGGCAGTGGCCTCTCTCAGCAGGCTAATGCGCCCTGCCACACTGCACACATTGTTCGCGAATGGTTTGAGGAACATGATGAAGTGTTCACGGTGTTGCCCTGACCTCCGAATTGTCCAGATCTCAATTCGATTGAGCATATGTGTGGGATGTGCTGGATCGACAAGCCCTATCCACGGCGGCTCCACCTCGCAACGTACAGGGCTTGAAGACTCTGCTGCTAATGCTTTGGTGCCCGATATCACAGGACAACTTCAGCGGTCTTGTAGAGTCCATGCCTCAGCGGGTCGGCGTTGCTTTGGCAGCACATTGAGGAACAACAGCATATTACGCAAGTGGTCATAATTTTTTGGCCATGTTTATGATGGCATGGGCACGAAGGGACGTGTATGTCACCTCCTCTAGAGGACACATACCAAACGATGAATATGTTAAGAGAAACATGATAGCAGCGGCTTTCCCAACACTTAAAGTGGTGTGATGAAGGTAACTGCCACTTAGTCCCAGAATGGGAATATCTGACACTTGTGGGCAGATATTTAAAACGAGATGGTCAATATTCAAGCAGAGGTGCAGGGCATGTCATTTACAAGGAGGGTGGCGAGTCCTGGAATGCGTTGCCCGGGGTCGTGGTGGAGCCTAATGCAATAATGCTATTTAAGAGTCTTACAGAATGGCACATATGCAGGGAATGGAGTCAGATAAGATTTGACCTTGGTATTATGTTTGGCGCAGACATTTTGTGCCGAAGAATCCGTTCCTGTGCTGTGCTATTCTATGTTTCATTTGTTTTTAAGGATGTCACTGTGCACTACAGGATGTATATATATTTTAGATAGAGGTGGAGGATTGATAGAAAGTGTTTAGCCCGAACATTGTGTGAGGTGTTAAACTTTGTGACGTAAAATACAAAGAAAACTAGACCAAGTGGAGGCGTTGGGCCCAAACCTCTCCTGCATTGGTGCAGCACACCCCCTCCCCCTCCCCTCACCCCCACCTAATCCTTTCCCCCTCCCCACTCATCCCTCCCCATCCCCACCCCCTCCTTCCTCCCCCTCCCCGCCACTTCCCCTCTCCCCTTCCCCTCCTCCCTTCCCCTCCTCCCTTCCCCTCCCTTCCGCCCTTCCCCTAATCCCCCACTCCATCCCACTCAACCCCCCGTTATCCTCCCTCCTCCCCTCTCCCTCCCTCCCCCTCCTCCTACCCCCTCCCTCACTCCCTCCCTCTTCCTCCCTCTCTCGGAGATAGATTTCAATTAAAAATGTGAATATCTTTACAAATATTACGGATTTCAATTGAAATTCTTGCATTAGCACCAAAGGGACGAAGGTGAGACAGGTTGGCATGAAATTGTCGCGCTACCGTGCACCGTTTTGGATGTGAGTCAGGAACAAACAAACAAACAAACAAACGGGAGTTTTTGTATATAGATGTCCACAATTAATGATTGGACTTGAAAGCATTGAAGCGCGGTAGAATCATGGGGTGCAAATCCAAAGCACTCTGCAAGTGACAACAATATATCAACAGAGTGGTAAAAACGGCGTATGAAATGCTTCCTTAGTCGCTCCGTACATTGAGTACGTCGGGAAGTCACGATGCAGCATTATGTAATTTTCATCAGGCCGGATTTGGAGTTCAAAGATTCAAAGGGTTCAAAGGTCTGTTTATTCTCCAGTGTACCAACTAAGGTTCAGTGAAACTCGGATTACCATCCAGCTATACCAAAAAACAACAACAAGACAGTCACCGTGCGGCAGAGTTGCTGCCTTACAGCGAATGCAGTTCCGGAGATCCAGGTTCGATCCTGACTACGGGTGCTGTCTCTACGGAGTTTGCACGTTCTCCCGGTGATCTACGCGGGGTTTCTCCGAGATCTTCGGTTGACACCCACACTCAAAAATCGTGCAGGTTTGTGGGTTAATTGGCTTGGTAAATGTAAAATTGTCCCTCGTGGGTAAAGAATAATGTTAATGGACGGGGATCGCTAGTCGGCGCGGACCCGGGGTGCCGAAGGGCCTGTTTCCCCGCTGTATCTCTAAACTAAACACACAACTACATAAAAGTTTACATAAAACTCCACCAGAGCGGATTTCACATTCCTCACTGTGATGGAAGGCAATAAAGTCTGAGCTACTTCCTCTTTATTCTCCCGCGGTCGGGGCAGTCAAACCATTCGCAGCCGGTGGTCGAAGGTCTCACGTCGGGATGATCGAAACCCCGCGTCGGGGCGGTCGAAGTTCCTGCGGCTTGGAGCTCCAGAAGTCAGTCTCGATCCAGACTCCGCGACGTGCACGATGTCAAAGTCCGCAGGCGCACGCGGTTGGAGCTCCAAGGTAGGTCCCCGACAGGTTCCGCCAGCTGCACGATGGTAAGTCCGTAGGCTCCCGTGGTTGGAGCTCCCGAAGTGGGTGTCCAGCAGCGGCCGATAGCTTCTCCATGCCAGGCCGCATTGCGGACACAGATTCGACACGGCTAAAACATCGTATCTCCGTCAATGTAAGAGATTAAGATACGTTTTCCCCAAACAAAACCACCCCCCGCTATTGAGGGAGCTCAGCGTAGGTTCGCTAGGTTAATTCCCGGGATGGCGGGACTGTCGTATGTTACAAAGACTGGATCGACTAGGTTTGTATTCGTTGGAATTCAGATGGATGAGAGGGCATTTTATCGAAACATATAAGGTTATTAAGGCATTGGATACGCTGGAGGCAGGAAGCATGTTGCCAATGCTGGGGGAGTCCATAACCAGTGGCCATAGTTTAAGTATAAGGGGTAGGCCATTTAGAACGGAGATGAGGAAACACTTTTTCACTCAGAGAGTTGTAAATCTGTGGAATTCCACGCCTCAAAAGGCTGTGGATGCCAATTTTCCGGATGCTTTCAAGAGAGAGTTAGATAGAGCCCTTAATGATAACGGAGTCAGGGTGTATGGGGAGAGAGGAGGAACGGGGTACTGATTGTGGATGATCAGCCCAAAGACGTACAGGTATGTAGGTTAATTGGCTGGGTAAATGTTAAAAAAAAAGAATTGTCCCTAGTGGGTGTAGGATAATGTTAATGTGCGGGGATCACTGGGCGGCACGGACTTGGAGGGCCGAAAAGGCCTGTTTCCGGCTGTATATATATGATGATGATGATGATGATTTCATTGAATGGCGGTGCTGGCTCGAAGGGCCGAATGGCCTACTCCAGCTCATCTTGTCTATTGTCTATTATCACCGCCCACGTAAAACAGGCTAAAGAACACGAAAACATATTTAACACATACTAAAAAACAAAGAAGGAAGGGATGAGACAGACTGTTGGTGAGGCGGCCATTGCGGGCGCCACTCGGTCTTTTGTGTGTGGGTCGCGTCGCCCAATTACAGGAAGAATGCAGAGCCTTTGGCGAGGGTGAAGGAGAGGTTCACCTGGATGCTACTGTATTAGATGGTGTCAGTTCCATGAGATTACGGGGAAATATATACAGCTCAGCAATGGACCCCTTTATCATGTGTTATACACTGTGGATAGCGCGATTGAATTGGCATACTGGTGATTGGTTAGCACGCAACCACAGCTTTTCACTGCAACTCGGTACATATGATAACAAATTCAACTCAACTCAACATTGACATTGTCGGTATCGACAGTGGTGGTCAAGATTATCAGTCTGAAGAAGGGTCCCGAGCAGAAACCGCGCCAATTCCATCGCTCCAGTGATGTTGCCCGGCCCGCTAAGATATCGCAGTGTTTTGTGTCTATCTTCGGTGTAAACGTGCATCTCCACTTTCTTCCGACGAACAATATCAGCTTGGACCGCGATGTGTCTGAAAAAGCAGTGACATTATCAGTGTGGTCAGTGATGGGTCTGGATAAGCAGTGACATTATCAGTGTGGTCAGTGATGGGTCTGGGTAAGCAGTGACATTATCAGTGTGGTCAGTGATGGATCTGGATAAGCAGTAACATTATCGGTGTGGACAGTGATGGGTCTGGAAAAGCAGTGACATCGTCAATATGGTCAGTGCTGGATCTGGACGGGAATCACTGTTTTGGAATACCAGCTTAGTCCTCGTTTCACTGTCACTTGGATCTGCTCGACTACGGCGATTACGACCACTTCATCAGCTGACAGTATCTATGGCGGGGAGAGCGGCAGCACTTTGGTGAGTTCCACCAGCAGAGTGACCCCATCACCGGGAAAGATGGCGGTGGCTCAGGACCTTCAATTGGCCAATGGGTAATCATGGTGTCGAAGTGCATCAGGTTTTGCTGTTCCAATTTTACATTTTATCCAATACTGGATAACAAGCCTTTGTTTTACATTATTGCTGATGTTGGAATCTAACGGGTTAACACTGTTTCAGTATCAGCAATTAATCTCATCGGTAATGAGCACTAACTTCATCTTGCTGCTCTATCCACGCTGGTAAACAATTAGATGCCTTAAGTTGTTATTTTCATCATAATTAACACTGGTTAGAGTGTGTAATTACCTCCCTCTGGCATACAATTGAAAGTATAATACAAGATGAGGAAACATAAAGCGCAGATTCAGATCTGAAAAGGGGGAAGTTGAGTAACTGTGCCGTGCCCTTCGCTCAGTTGGGAAAATTGGTTCAAGACGGTGAACATAAGGCGAGGATCTGTTCAAACTACACTTTATTTTGTAGCGAACTACTTCAGTCCAGTCGATAGTTAGATTTGCATTCAAACCCACAGACCAGACAGAAAAATTAGTCTGAGAGTAAATTACCAACTCAACCGTCTGGGCTGAACACAGCGGTTTAGAGAGAGCTCAGTCAGCATTTCTGTGCCTTATTATCAATTAATTCAAAAGAGTGCTTCCCCTTCTTGCTACGTATATCTGGTACGCAGGGAAATTGAACGAAACACTTCAATGATCTGGGACATTTTTAAATTACCACAGGAAATGACAGGCAGTTTTATCATTTTTTTTGTTAATGTGCATCTTTGAGAAAATTCGCCAACTATTGACTTTTAATTCCTATGATTTCCAGGCTAGAGTTTAGTTTGAGGAGAGTGAAGCACCTGTGGGACACTTGCGAGAGAGATGAACGATGCGCCTCCGTTGTTAGAGACACCACCACCCAATACATTATCGCCACTGTTGTGCAGTCAGTGATGTGTCTGCTATGTGGCTACAACTGGGGAGGTCGATGACAGAGCACAATAGAGATTACAGAACCGGTGATTCCAGTGGTGTGTCAAATGGTCACGGAAACAGTATGGAAGCAGGCCATTCGGTCCATACAGTCCGAGATGCCTATCCACAGTGATCTCATTCACTTGTATTTGTCCAATATTCCCCCACTCCTATACGATACAAACGACTGTCTAAATGTTGTTTATTTGCTGTGGTGGTATCTGCCCCTACCACCTGTTATGAACAGTTTGCTCCATCTTTGGTGTGGAATACCTGCCCTTTAGAATTCACTTAAATCTTTCCCCTTTCGAGTAAACTTACAAGTTCTCTGGGTGTAGATTCCCCCAGCCTGGGAAATAGCTGCGACCGTCTATTCAATACTGCTGTAGTTGATATAATTTTACTCGGTAAGGTCGCCCCACTGCATTCTTGCTCCAACAGACCAAACCCACCCGATCGAATCTGTCTTCTAACTAACGCTGTCCATTCCAGACAACATCTTGGTGAATCTGTGACGCACTGCCTCCGGAAAAAGTACATACTTCCTAGAATATGGTGACCAGAACTACATTAAAAAACCTCGCAGATATGTGAAGTACAACTGAGGCGAGGGCTGCACTTGGAGAAGCAGTTACGTCTTGATTTTTCTTTATTTGATGTTCATGTGCCGTGCAAGTGTGTTCAGAACCAGACGCAGATGGAAAGTGAAACCATCACTGAGTTCAGAGGTGTTAGTACTGATGAACTGGAACCGAGGCAAAAAGGCGAATTAACTGTCGAGCGGACGGATCTGGGACGACAGGTATATAGTGCATTGAAGGCAGCATCGCAGGTAGATAGTCCAAAAGGCTTTTGGCACGTTGGCCTTCATCGGTCAGAGCATTGACTATAGAAGTTGGGAGGTCATATTGCAGTTGTATAAGACGTTGGTGAGGACGCATTTAGAGTATTGTCATCGGTTGTGGGCACCACGATATAGAAAATGGGGCAAGTTAGAAAGGGCGTAGAGAAGATTTACGAGGATATTGCCCGGACTCGTGGCCCTTATGTAGAGGAAGAGATTCAGCAGGCTAGTTCTTCATTCGTTGGTACGTAGATGAGGAATAATCTTTGATGTCACCAAAGTCATGAGAGGAATAGATCGGGGAGACGCACAGAGTTGGGGAATCGAGAACCAGGGGATATAGGTTTAAGATGAGGGGGGGGGGGGGATTTAATCGGAACATGAGGGGTAACTTTTTTACACAAAGGGTGGTGGATGAATGGATCGAGCTGCCAGAGGAGGTAGTTGAGGCCGGTACTATCGCAACGTTTAAGGAACATTTAGTCAAGTGCACGGATAGGCTTCATATGGGCCGAACGCAGGCAGGTAGGAATAGTATAGATGGGACATGTTGGCCGTTGTGGATAGGTTGGGCCAAAGGTCCCGCTTCCACGCTGTAAGACTCAATGTCTCTATGGCTCTTTAGCTGAAAGGTGTGCACAAATAGTGCGATTATATTTTCCTCACTGTCTAAATGTTGTTTATTTGCTGTGATGGTATCTGCCCCCTACCACCTCTTATGAACAGTTTGCTCCACCTTTGGTGTGGAATAGTGGTGTGTAACTAGTAGAGTGGATAAGGGAGAACCAGTCGATGTGTTATATCTGGACTTTCAGAAGGCCTTCGACAAGGTCCCACATACGAGATTGGTGTACACACCTAAAGCACACGGTATTGAGGGTTCAGTGTTAAGGTGGATAGAAAATTAGTTGGCGCACATGAAGCAAAGAGTAGGAATAAACGGGTCCTTTTCGGAATGGCAGGCAGTGACTAGTGGGGTACCGCAAGGCTCAGTGCTGGGACCCCAGTTATTTACAGTGTATATTAATGATTTGGACGAGGGAATTGAATGCAACATCTCTAAGTTTGCGGATGACACGAAGCTGGGTGGCAGTGTTAGCTGCGAGGAGGATGCTAGGAGGCTGCAGAGTGACTTGGATAGATTAGGCGAGTGGGCAAATGCATGGCAGATGCAATATAATGTGGATAAATGTGAGATTATCCACTTTGGCGGCAAGAACAGGAAAGCAGAGTATTACCTGAATGGTGAACGATTAGGAGAAGGGGAGATGCAACGTGACCTGGGTGTCATGGTGCACCAGTCATTGAACGCAAGCGTGCAGGTGCAGCAGGCAGTGAAGAAAGCGAATAGTATGTTGGCATTCATAGCAAGAGGGTTTGAGTTTAGGAGCAGGGATGTTCTACTGCAGTTGTACAGGGCCTTGGTGAGACCGCACCTGGAGTATTGTGTGCAGTTTTGGTCTCCTAATCTGACGAATTAGCTCTCCTAGGAATACTAATTAGCTCTCCACGGCTACAATTGAAAGAATAACACAAAATGCTGAAAATTAAAGGACGACACAAAATGCCGGCGTAACTCAGCGGGACAGGCAGCATCTCAGGAGAGAAGGAATAGCAGAGATGCTGCCTGTCCCGCTGAGTTACTCCAGCATTTTATATCTACCTTCGATTTAAACCAGCATCTGCAGTTCTTGCCGCCACATGCTGAAAATTAAAATGCAGCTTCAGATCTGCGAAAGAGGGATTTGAGTAAATGTGCTGTGCGCTTCGCCCAGTGAGGAATATTAGTTCCAGCCGGTTAACACTAGCTGTGGCTTTGTTCATACTGCAGTTCATTTTTTCGCGAACTAATTCAGACCAGTGGACAGGTCGATGTAATTCAAACCCACAGACCAGACAGCAAGGTCAGTCTGAGAGAAAATGACCATCTCATCCGTCTTGGCTGTCCACACAGTGGTACGGAAAAAGCTGCCACACACGCAGACTTTATTTATGTGCTTATTTATCAAGTAATTCAAAAGAGCATATCTCCCATTATGCATCACGCAGCGTAAACTTGGTGCTCGTAGAAACGGAAATAATAATCATCATAATCATAGTCATAATCATACTTTATTAGCACAGTATGTTTTGCAACATAGGAGGAATTTAATTTGCCATACAGTCATACCAATAAAAAGTCACAGAACACACAAAATACATGTTAACATGAACATCCACCACAGTGACTCCTCCACATTCCTCACTGTGATGGAAGGCGAAAAAAAGTTCAATCTCTTCCCTTCTTTATCCTCCCGCGGTCGGGGGCCTCGAGCCTTCCGTTGACGGGGCGATCTTACTCCCGAAGCCGGCGGTCGGGCCCTCGTGTCGTGGTGATCAAGCTCATGCATCGAGGGTGGGCGTGGAATATGAGCTGCCCGCGCCGGGGAGATCGGACCCGGGTCGGGGCAGGTCGAAACCTTCTGCGTGCTTTGAAGCTTCCCGACATCGGTCTCTACCCGAGACTGGGAGCTCCTCGATGTTGATGTCCGCGGATGGCGGTTGATGTGCCGATCCCAGGCAAGGGGTCGGCTCCAATAGCAAGTCCACGTCCCCTCGGTGGGGCTCAATATCAGTCCCAAGCAAAGCCGCCAGCTCCATGATGTTAGGCCGCAGAGCGAGCAGAGATACGATCCGGAAAACAATCGCACCTCCGGCAAGGTAAGAGATTGAAAAAAAGTTTCCCCCGACCCCCCACTTAAAACAAGTAAACACTGTAATGATCAGGGACTGTTAATACAAATGACCAATATATATGCCAGGCAATTATATTATGTTATCTGCCTAATCTGAATCTTAGATTCGTCTGATTTCAAGGCTAAAGTTTAGTTGTAACTAAATTTCCAAACGGTTGTCAGGCCGTTTGAAGCAGTTTATTTTTTATTGCTGTACCTGACGTAAATTTCAGAAACAGCTTGCCGTGTTTCATGGGGAGGGCTAGTGCATTTTAGTTCATCCGAAATATTCCCATTTGCCGGCATATGAATTATCTTCCTCTAAACTATTCCCCTCGTGTATCTGTCCAAATGTCTTTGGGTTATTATTACGCGACGTATGACACTATGCACCTCTACGAGATCACTGCACTGCCTACTGCGCTCCATGGAATACATTCCTGGCGTGCCCAGCCTTTCCCAGTAGCTCCGACCCTTGTTTCGGAGTATCGTAGTCGAAAATATTTTCTGCACTCTTTACAAATTAGTGGCATATTTCCTAAACATGGTGACGAAAATCATATACATTAACCCATGTGCGCCCACACCAACGTCTTGTGCAACTGAACATACGTTTCCAATTTCTAAATTTTATTCACTGACTGATGAATACAGTGCGCCCTAAAATCATTGTCACCACCCTTTCTACCTGTTACGTCCCTTTTCATGGAAATACGTACTTTTACTCCGAGATCAATCTCCTCTACAACACTCCCCAGGTCCCTGTCATTCACGGTGAAGTTGATGACATGGTTTGACTTCCCAAAATTAAAACATCACACTTATCTGAAAGAAACACCACTTGCTATTTCTCAGTCCACTTTCCAAGTTGAAAAAGTTACTGCTTTAATTATTGATAAGCATTTTCACTGTTTGTGATACCACCTGCTTTAGTGCCAAATTCAAAATAAAAAATGAGTCCTTGCATATTTTCATGCAACTCATTGATGTAGATGACAAACAACAATGAGCCCAGTAACAATTCCTGAGACATACCGCTTCCTCTTTCCCCTCCTCCTCTCACGGTCACTCTCTCCCCCACAGGTGTGTAATCCGGAAATTCTGTGCCTCGGTGAAATCGCCGTGAAACCTGGGCTACATCTACTTCTACCAAAGAGCCACAAGCTGAGGATCCTCCAGCCGCTTATTCATTCTACAGACCCACATATGCATTGGCATCCTGCAGCACGGGGGAGGGGTGGGGACGGCGGGGAAGGGGACGGGAGGGTTCCCATTTTCTAACTTTGGAAATAAACAGGTGAAACCGATGACTGTGCTCTACAACGTTCACAGTCCACATGTGCCACCACTTTCAGGGAACTGTGTACCTGCAACCCCAGAAACATCTGCTCTACAACACTCCTGAACTAACTGTGACGCCACTTTTAGCATTCTATGTAGCTGTACTCCAACTGCTTTCTGCTCTACCACGCTCCCGGTCTACCCATGAGCTAATTTTCAGGGAATTGTGTACCTGCACCCTTAGATCCCTCTGCTCTAAAGCACTCCCCTTCTACCTGTGACGCCACTTCCAGGGAACCGTGTACCTGCGCTCCTAGATCCCTCTGCTCAACTGCACTACCTGTCCACCTGTGATGCCATTTTCAGGAAACCAGGTATCTGTACTCCCGGACCCCTCTGCTCCACAACACTCCATGTCCACCTGGGAGACCATGTTCAGGGCATTATGTACCTGCACTCCTAAGTCCCTCCAGCCTATAACACCAACTATCTACTGTTGAAGCGTGCGTGACAGGTGAGTGTGTGTGACAGATGAGTGTGTGTGATCGATCTTCGATTGTACTCTCAACGAAGCCCGGTATTGAGGGAGATTTCAATAGGTGGGCCACCCTCAGGAGGGAGATCGGACAGAGGTCCTTGGGCGAAGGGCACACCAGACGGACCAGTGGGAGATTGGACAATCATTCTGGATATAGTTATACCAGACGAAACACGTTCAATCGGCACATCTGAACCGCGGAGGGAGAAATGAAGATTAATCCCAGCGTGCAGTTTACCCAGACCGGTCCCTACTGCGGATGCAGTTAGGACGATTGGTCCCATCGGCGGAGTTGAGCCCAGACCGGTCCCCACTGCAGAGGGAGATGGGGCAATTGGTCCCAGGGCGGAGTTTACCCCCAGACCGGTCCCCACTGCGGAGGGAGACGGGGAGACTGGATGAATGTGACAGATCTCACGATGGCTGGAGGTCCAGGGGCGGGGCCGTCGATGGGATCATCCGCCCGGGACTGACACTTGTAAGATCCGGCGGTCAATATCAGGAGCCGGAGCCCGGATCAGAGAGACTACGGCCGCCTCTGGGATGCGCTCACGGTGCGGTTTTATAAATGAGCTGAAGCACTGAAGTGAGCGGATATTTCACCGCGCTCTTCACCTGCTTCCTGAACTTGGACTGGGTCGCCGCGTAAATAAATGTGTTCGTGCAGCAGCTGAGATTCCTCAGCAAAAACCCGACATCCTCAAAGATCCATTCAGAATCATTCCGATCAGTTCCAATTCCAGTGATCTGATAAAAGACGAAGTTTACAACAAACGTCAGCCAAAGGAGGATGAAGCTGCCAGAGATGGTGAAGAGTAAAACCACAGACCTCCTCCTGCTCTCCATCTCCGGGTCTCTGCGATTATCCCCCTTGCTCTGACCCTTGAGCCCCTTTCGGACCCGACTGGCCACTAAAATGTGCCGGACTGTCAGAGCGTTGAGCTGCAGGATTACAGCGAATGGGAGGAACGGAGTTAAAACTGTGCCGAGCCAATCAAATGCCACCCACCCGGGGTCAGTGTAATAACTATCCACCATGTAACAGCCCCACGGGACATCGTAGATGATTCTCCAGGGTTCTAGCTGGAAGTAGCGGGGGATGTTTTTCAGACAGAGCAGAACGCCGGCTGTTGCCAGAACCGCAGCCGCGGTTTTCCCGGTGCAATATTTAGTTTTCAGCTTCTGGAAACAAATGGCGACAAACCGATCAAAGGTGAAAGTGACGGTGAACCAGACAGAACAGTCTGTAGCTGCATACTTTAGTACAAAGACACCACTGCACACAGGGGTGATGGACAGGAAACTCCAATAAAAGTAATGGTATCGGATCTGATACAAAATTACCTCGGTGATGAGGACCAGCAGATCGGCCGCTGCCATGGCCACCAGGTAGCGAGTGGTGCAGGTGGAGAGGCCGCATTTTCCCCGGGACAGGATCAGAATCGCCACTAAATTCACTGCGGATAGAGAAGGGAACAGACACTGGGCATTACTGAACACGTTCACCGGGTCTCAACACCGGCTCGCCTTTCAGCTAAATATTAGGAGTGTTGGAGTCCGTGCGCGCCTGCAAGTTTAACATTGTCAGACTCGGTTCCGACTTAACCTGCCCGCTTCAGGGGAGAAGAGATAAGGCGACGGGCGGGGCAAAGGACGGGGAGGGAACGAGCAGCCGCCCGCTACAATAGGCGGAATGGTCCTTTCTATTGTTAACCCTGCTCCCTTTCTCTAATGAGGCCGGTTTCACAGACTTAACCGTGACCGGCCGCGTTTAACCAGGGCTCTGGGAACTCGGCATCTGAAGGGGACGAGGAGGGTTCCAGAGGGAAGGCAGGGACAACTTAGAATCCGGCAGCAGAGTGGCTCCACTAATTGATTCATTCCACAGTGAGTTCAGTTCGGTAACAACACACGCCGGTAGATCCGCGGCCACTGGTTCAGGAGATCGATCTAATTATTGACCAACAGGCGGTGGAATCCGACTGTGACCGACTCCACAGTGAGACGTCTCCACAGTAGCGGGAGTTCACTCTGATCAATAACTCAGACACAGTTACATTCACAATGTATACCCCTCCATGTCACACCGTCCCGGAGAGCACTGGGGCAACTCTGGGCAAGGTCCCACTGAAGGCAAGAACACCATTCTAGTGGGTCCCAGCAGTGAGAGAAAAAGAGGGTTAGTTTCAACTGTCTCAAACAAGAAAAATCACAGCGTTAATTTAAAAATATTTCACTGAGAGATTGATATACTTCGCATATTCTTGCACAACGATCATCAGTTGGGAAACTTGTAATATGATTAGACTCAGGTCAAAATACCGATAACGCAAGCAGTTATTGAATTTGAATAGTTCGGCATACTTACCGGTGACTCCGACGGCAGCAATGATCACATAGAAGATTTTCTCCATACTGTAATATTCGTCAAGCATTCTCCCTTCCCAGTGACGTGTCCCCGTGAGCGACCGGTAACCTCTCGGAATGAAATGCTGGGGCAGAACATTCCCGGAGATTTTATACCATTTTACATCTCCACCGGGACTATGAAGTTTCAACAGAGTTTAAAAATAGAGATTCGCAAACAGATGACATCTACCAAATGAATTCCCTGCTGAGACCGTTTGGTATTTATTCTGGGAATTGATTGAGAAATTCCAACGACTGGGAATTGGGGTGATACTCTTGGATGGAAATTGCAAGCGGCATTGTTCGGCAAAGGGATATTGTTTCAAACTCCAACAGATCCAACTCTCCACCTTGTGCTGTTTGTTGGATTTCCTTCAACCCGCTTTATTCGGCAAGGCAATCCCAAATTCATGGGATCCAGAGAACCATGGCTTCTGGTGCCCAGTTTGAAGGTGGACTGAGAGTATAAGAAAATAACTGCAGATGCTGGTACAAATCTATTTATTCACAAAATGCTGGAGTAACTCAGCAGGTCAGGCAGCATCTCGCGAGAGAAGGAATGGGTGACGTTTCGGGTCGAGACCCTTCTTGAGACTGAATGCTGAGTTACTCCAGCATTTTGTGAATAAATTGAAGGTGGACTGGGCGATCGCTGTCCACAGATTGTGGAATTAGTTCAACAGATTGCCTCGGACTAAAATGTTCCTTCCACTCTTCTCTGCTGCACAATGTGATCGTGGCTTGTCTGAGTGCAACCTCAACCCCACACTCCCGGCGACCCCGGTTACCTTTCACTCTTTGCTCGCCCAGAATGGATCTGAATTTATCCCGGGAGAATACAATTATCTGCCTTCATCGCCTTTGAGGTGGTATGACCCAGACTCAGGACACTCAGAGATCAGAAACAATGCCGCCTCAGAATTGTCCTAAACGTAAATAAAACGGCAAATGAAGCAACGCAGCTCTATGCACCATTTCTCTCTCCCTCCGTCTATACACCTATCACTCTACTGAACCGTTACTCTCTCCGCTACACTCTCTATTCTCCCTCTATGCGCCGCCCTATCTCTGACAACCTCTCCCTCTACCCTCTCACTCTCATTGAAACTCCCCCTCTGTTTCTCTCTATCTCTCTGACCCTTCCCTCTTTTCGCTTTTGCCAACATATTCGCACACTCTTCATCTTCCCAATCACCCTTTAATAGTTCAATCCGCCTCCATCTCCATCTTCTATGTTACCTCCCCGTTTCATCTTTATACTCCCTATCTGTCTGTCTCTTTTCGCCAACTCTCCTGCTCGCCCTGACTTCTCTCTCCAACGCCTTTCTTGGGAAATGCGGTTAACACGGTTAGCCACCATGGGATGTTAAAGCTGCCTATATCCCTTCCCTCACACTTCAGCAGCCCTTCCAGGTGAGACACCTGCACCTCCTCTTCTCTTCTCTGCAGTGTTCCAGATATTATCTCATTTACGTCGGCGTCGTCGAGCGCAGACTCGGTGACCATTTCGCCAAACACATACCCTCGTTCCGTCAAGGCCCTCCGGATCTTCCCGTTGGCAACCATTGTACCTCCCCTTCCCACACTGACCTTTCTGTCCTGGACCTCCTCCGTTGCCAGAGTGAGGCTACATGCAAACTGAAGGAACGTCACTTCATATTCCGCTTTGGTACCTTACAACCTAATGGTAGGAACATTGAATTATCCAATGTTAGGTAGCTAACGTGCAATTTCCCGCTTTCCCCTCACTCTTCCTCGTGCCTAACCCGGACTCCCACCTGTTCAACCCATTTACCTCCCCCCTTCCACCGATATTCCTTCCTCCCTCTTTATAATGCCATCCTCTTCAATCCTTATCATACACTTTATATTTTAAGCCCTAGTATTAACTGTGGGGTAGTACGAATGGAGTGACACACTGTGTGGTAGTACCGATGGAGTGGCACACAATGCGGTGGTACTGATGGGGCGTACACTGTGGAATAGTACTTATGATTGACACTCTGTGGTACATTACTGGTTGAATGAGGCGCTGTTCTAATGGAGTGACACAATGTGGGGTAGTGCTGATAGACTGACACACTGTTTGGTAGTAGTGATGGAGTGACGCATCGTGGGATAGTATTGATGGAGTGGCATTGTAGTTCAATACTGATGGAGAGATACCTTGTTGTATGGTACTGATGGAGTAACACTCTGTGGGGTATTACTGATGTCCTGACATACTGTGGGATAGTGCTGATATAATGACACACCAGGTGCAGTACGGAAGGAATGATACACAGTGGGCAGGTACTCATAGTGTGACACGCTGTGCGGTTATTGTTGTGGTGCACACTGTGGAATAGTATGGATGGAATGACACTGTGTCGCAGTATTGAGGCAATGATGCGCTGTGGGGCAGTACTGAGGGAGTGACACGCAGTGGTGTAGTACTTAGGCATCAATACACGGTAGTGTGTTCCTCTTGGACTGACACACCGTGGGCTAGAGCACTGATGGAATGACGCACTGTGGAGTATTACTGATGGACTGACGCACTCCGGGGTAGTTCTGACCAATGACACTGTGGGTGGTAGTGATGAAGTGAAACAATGCGGGTTTGTACTAATGGAATAACACATTGTGGGCTTGTACAAATGTAGAGACATACTCTGGTGTGTTACTCATGGAATGACACACTGTGGGATAGTAGTAATTTAGAGACACACTGAGTGGTAGTAGTGATGGAGTGACACACTGTGTGGTAGTATTTATTGAGGGACACATAATGGGATAGTACCCATGGAGAGACACAGCGTGGGGCAGTACTGATGGACTGATATACCGTGGGTAGCACTGATGGAGTGACGCACCGTGGGGTAATACTGATGGATTGACACACCGTGGGGTAGTACTGACGAAGTGACGCGCCGTGGGGTAATACTGATGCATTGACACGCCGTGGGGTAGCACCAATGTATTGATAACATTGCATGCTGGCTATTACTGATTGAGAGACACACTGAGGGATATTAATGATGGGGTGACACAATGTAAGGTAGCATTCATTGAGTGGCACACAATGAATTAGTACCGATGGAGTGATTCGCTCTGGGGAAGTACTGATGGAGAGACATAATGCGGCAATACTGATGAACTGACACCCTGTGCGCTGATACTGATGGAGTGACACTCCGTGGAGTAGTACTAATACGATATGATCCGATCCGATACGAAAAATCTTTATTCATCTCTGGAGGGAAATTGACACACTGTGGGGTAGTATTGATGTAATGACACATTGTGGGGAAGTACCGAAATAATGACACTTTGGACTAGTTCCTATGGTGTGGCACAGTGTGGGGTTGACCTGGTGTAATAGCCCATTGTGTTGTAGAACTGATAGAGAGAGACACACGGTGGGGTCGTACTCATTTAATGACATATTCTAGGATATTACTGATGGAATGACACTCTTTGGGGTTGTACTAATGTACTGGCACATTCCAAGGCAGTACTGATGGAGTGAGACTCTAGGGGGTGTTACTGATGGAGAGATACATTGTTCGGTATTAATGATGGAATGACATGCTTAAGGTAGTACTGACGTAGCGAAACACAGTAGGGTAGTACTGATCGAAAGACGTACTGCGAGGTTGTACTGATGGATGTCACGCTCAGGGGTTGTACTGATGGAGTGACATAATTTGGTGTAGTACTGATAGAGTGACACACTGCGAAGTAGCACTGATGTAATAACACATTCTGGAGTAGTTCTGAACGAGGGACACACTTTGGGGTGGTACTGTTGTTATGATGACACATTGTGCGATAGTACTGATGGTGTGACACACTGTGGGATAGTACTGATGGAGTGATGCATGGTATGGTAGTATTGTTGGAGCGACACTCTGTGCGTTGGTACTGATGGAGTGACACACTGTGGGTTGTACTGATGGAGTGATAATATGTGAAGTCGCTCTGATCGAGTGGCATATTATGGAGTTGTACTGATGGAGTGACAAACTGTGGGATA
The DNA here is from genome assembly GCF_053455715.1 of Rhinoraja longicauda. Lineage (NCBI taxonomy): Eukaryota > Metazoa > Chordata > Chondrichthyes > Rajiformes > Arhynchobatidae > Rhinoraja > Rhinoraja longicauda. Next base: position 14,179,786 of record NC_135991.1, on the reverse strand, counting down.
GAACTGATGGAGTGAAACGCTGAGGGGTAGTGCAGATGGAATGACAAACTGTGGGTAGTGCAGATGGACTGACACATTGTGGGGTGGTGCTAATGGAATGACACACTGGGGTTGTATTGATGGGGTGGCACAGTGTGTGGTCGTACTGATGTAATGACGCAGTTTGGAGTATTACCGAAACATTGACACGTTGGGATAGTCCCTATGGAATGACACACAGTGAGGTAGTCCTGATGCAATGTCACACTGTGTTGTAGTACCGATAGAGAGACACACTGTGGGTTAGTGCTCATGTAATGACACCTTCTAGGGTAGTGACACTCTTTGGGGTAGAGCTGATTCGATGACACACAGTTGGATAGTACTGATGGAGTCAAACACTGTTGGGGTGGTAGTGACGTACAGGTATGTAGGTTAATTGGCTGGGTAAATGTAAAAATTGTCCCTAGTGAGTGTAGGATTGTGTTAATGTACGGGGATCACTGGGCGGCACGGACTTGGAGGGCCGAAAAGGCCTGTTTCAGGCTGTATATATATGATATGATATGATATGGCACACAGTGGGTCGCAGTGATAGAGTGACACTCTATGGGGCAGAACTAATGGAGTGACACATTGTGGAGTAGGACTGATGGAGTGACACTCTGTGCTACTGGAGTGACGCACTATGGGTGAGTACTGATTGAGTGACGCACCGTGGGATAGTATTGATGGAGTGACACTCGGGTGCAGTACTGACGGAGTGATAACTTGTTGTATGGTACTGAAGTTACACGGTGTAGCGTACCATTGATGGATTTACATACTTAACGTAGTCCTGACGTAGTAACGCGGGGTAACACTGATGTAGTGACACATTATGGGGTAGTGCTGATTAATGACACACTGAGGAGTATTACTGATGGAGTGCCGCAGTGTTGGGTCGTACTGATGGGATTACATACTTAAGGTAGTACTAATGGTGAGAAATGTTCAAATACATTATATTTGAAAGATACAAAATATGTTACCAGCACTGAGAAATGACTGACATGACAGAAATTATGTTTCTTGATAATATTTGTGTTTCTTGCGAAGTTTTGTTTATCTGCTTCTGACTTATGAGGTTGTGTTTTTTTAAATTATATTTTGTTTTATAGTTTTGTTTCACTGCTATTTTGGCTAGTTAGGATAATGATTTGTTAAGTATTAAGCGTAGGCACAATAAGCTTTGGCTTCTGCTTACACCCTTTTTTCGGTCAGAGAATACCATGTGTGATTAATTTGTTTTATATTTTGATATAATGATTTCGTACTATTTAACTTTCACAATTGTATGGTCTACCTGTGTTATGGTATTGACCGGAAAAATGAATAAATAATAAAAAAGTAATAAACAAATAAGATAAAATACTGCGGTAGTACTGATGGAATTACATACTGTGCGTTTACACTGATGGAGTGACACGCTCTGGGTGTACTCATGGAGTACATCGTGTGGTATAGTACTGATGGAGTGACACACTGTGGCGTACTAGTGATGGAATGACATAGTGTGGTAGTACTTGTGGATTAACACACTGTGGTATAGTACTGATGGAGTGACGCACGATGGGGTGGTACTGATGCGCTGAAACATTGTGTGGTGCTACCGATGGGGAAACACACTGATGAAGTGAAACACTGTGGTGTAGTACAGATGGAGTGTCACACCATGGGGTAGTACTAATAGAGCTACAATCTAACGGGCAGTACTGATGGACTGGCATACTGTGGGTAGTGCTGATGCAGTGACATACTGTGGGGTAGTACTGATGGAATGACACACTGTAAGGTTGTACTGACGGGGTGACATAGTGTGGGGTAGTACTGATATAATGACACGCTGTGAGGTAATACCTAAATAATGACATTCTGATATTCTTGATGTAATGCCACACTGAGCTGTAGTACTGATTGAAAGATACTCTATGTGGAAGTACTCATATAACGACACATTCTAGGAGAGTACTGCTGCGGTGACACAATCGAGGGTAGTACTGGCAGAGTAAAACTCGGTGACGTAGTGCTGATGGAATGATACACTGAGGAGTAGTACTAATGGAGTGGTGCACTGTAGGATAGTATTGAAGGAATGACATCAGGTAATACTGATAGAGAGAAATAATGCGGGGTAGTACAGATAGAATGATATACTGTGGGGTTCTACAGATGAAGCGACACGCTCTGGGGTTGTACTGATGGAGCGACATAGTGTTGTGTTGTATTGATGGGGTAACATACTGTGTGGTAGTACTAATGTAATGACGCATTCTGGGGTAGATCTGATAGAGTGACACACTGTGGGGAAGTACTGATGGCGTGACACACTGTGGCGTAGTACGAATGATGTGATTCACTGTGGTGAAGTGCTGATGGATTGACATGCTGCGTGGTAGTACTGATCAAGTGAAAACTGTGGATTGCACTGATGGAGTGACACACTGAGGGGGAGAACTGATGGAGTGACACACTATTGGGCAGTACTGACTGAGTGACACAGCGTGTGAAGAACTGGTGAAGTGACACACAGTGGGCTGAGACTGGGACTGACACATTGTGGGGTAGGTCTGATGGAGTGACAGACTGTTGGGCATTACTGATGGAGTGACACTTTGGAATAGTATTGATGGAGTGATACGGTGTGGGGTAGTACAGATGAAATGACAAACTGTGGATTGTACTGATGGAGTAACAAACTGGAGTGATAACCTATGGAGTAGTCCTGATGGAATGATACACTCTGGGGTAGTAGTGATGAAGTGATATACTGAGCGGGAGAAAAGATGGAGTGACCGACTGTGGGGTAGTACTGATGGAGTGTCATACTATGGGGTAGTACGGATGGAGGAACATACAATGGGGTAGTACTGACGGAGTGACACTGTGGGGGTAGTACTAAAACGCTGTGGAGTAGTATTGATGGTGTGATACACTTTAGTGCAGTACAGATGGATTGACACGCTGCGTGGTAGTGCTGATCAGGTGAAAAACTGTGGATTGCACTGATGGAGTGACACACTGAGGGGAGAAGTAATGGAGTGACACACTGTGGGGTAGAACTGATATAATGGCATATTGTGGGATAGCACTGATGGAGTTATGCGCTGTGGGGAATTGCCGATGGAGTGACACACTCTGTGTAGTACTGAGGTAGTACTGATGGAGTGACACGACACACTGTGGGTAGTGCTGATGGAGTGGGACTGACACTCTGGGACTGACACACTGTCGGGTGGTGCTAATGGCGTGACACACTGTGGGTCATTACTGATGGAGTACTCTGGGATAGTACTGATGAAGTGACACACTGTGAAGTAGCACAGGTGGATTGACACGCTGTGTGGTGGTACAGATTGAGTGAAAAACTGTGGGTTGTACAGAAGGAGTAACACATGGTGGCGTAGAACTGGGACTGATAACCTGTGGAGTAGTACTAATGAAGTTATACACAGTGGGGTAGTACTGATGGAGTGATACACTGAGTGGGAGAAATTATGGAGTGACGACTGTGGTTAGTACTGAAGGAGTGTCATACTGTGGAGTAGCTTTTACTATCCTCCTTGATATTCTTGGCTAGCTTACCTTCGTACCTCATATTTTCTCCCCGTATTGCCTTTTTAGTTATCTTCTGTTGCTCTTTCAAAGAGTTCCAATCCTCTGGCTTCCCGCTCATCGTTGCTATGTTATACTCTTTCTCTTTGATTTTTATACTGTCCTTAACCTCCCTTGTCATCCACGGTCACCTCTTACTCCCCTTAGAATCTTTCTTCCTCGTTGGAATGAACTGATCCTGCACCTTCTGTATTATTCCCAGAAATACCTTGCATTGCTGTTCCACTGCCTTCCCTGCTCGGGTCTCTTTCCAGTCAACTCTAACCAGCTCCTCGATCATGCCTCCATAGTCCCCCTTGCTCAACGGCAATACTGACACTTCCGATTTTCCCATCTCCCTCTCAAATTGTAGATTAAAACTTACCATATTATGATCACTACCTCCTAACTGTTCTTTAACCTTGAGTTCCCTTATCGAATACGGTTGATTACACAACACTAAACCCAGAATTATCTTCTCCATGGTAGGCTCCAGTACAAGCTGCTCTAAGAATCCACCTCGGAGGCACTCCACAAACTCCCTTTCTTGGGATCCATTACCAAGCTGATTTTCCCAGTCTACCTGCATTATGAAATCTCCCACAACCACTGTAACATTACCTTTGCTACATAGTGTAGGATAGTAATAGTGTACGGGGATCGCTGGAAGGCGCGGACGTGCATCTCTGAACAACGTGGATAGACACAAAGTGCTGGAGTAACTCAGTGGGTCAGGCAGCATCTCTGAAGAACACGGATAGGAGTGCATATGGGCCTGGTAATAGAATAAAATACCTTGCTGTACAAACTGTTGCCTGAATCCGGTCATTTACCGAACACAACAGAGTGTGAGAGAGAGAGACGGGAGAGAGAGGCTTTAGTATAGTTTAGTGTGGTTTAGTTTGGATTTAGTTTATAGAGAGGGAGGGAGGGGGAGGAAGGGAGGGAGGGAAGAAGGGAAGGAGGGAGTGAGGGAGGGAGGGAAGGAGGGAGGGGAGGGAGGGGAGGGGAGGGAGGGGAGGGAGGGGAGGGAGGGGAGGGAGGGAGGGAGGGTGGGAAGGAGGGAGGGAGGGAAGGAAGGAGGGATGGAGTGAGTGAGAAGGAGAGAGGGAAGACAGAGAAGGAGAGGAAAATAATGGGAGTGTGAGGGAGAGATGGATGGAAGAGATATGGATGGAGGGAGGGAATATGAAAGGTTGCGGAGTGATAGAGAGATGGAAAAAGAGAGAGATAGAGGAACGGAGGGTGAGAGAGTCTAGTTTAGTGTAGTTTCGTTTAGTTTTCGTTTAGAGAGGAAGGGAGAGAAGGAGGGTGTGAGGGAGGGGGGAAGGTGTGGGGACGGTAGGAATATGAGAGATGAGTGATTGTGTGAGTGAGGGAGGGGGCGAGGGAGGGTCGGCGGGAGGGAGCGAGGGAGGGAGGGAGGGAGGGAGGGAGGGTGGGAAGGAGGGAAGAAATGAGGTAGAGGGTGAGGGATGGCGGGTGGGACGGGTAGGGAAGGGAGAGAGATGGAGTTATGGAGGAAAGGGGAGAGGGAGGGTGAGGGGGAGGGATTGTGGGAGAGTCTTTAGTCTAGTTTTACGTATTATATTGTACAATAGTGTGTGATTGTGTATTATGTTGTGTTATAGTGTGTTATAGCGTGTTATAGCATATTATATTATGTAATGTTCAGCGTTATACATCCTATAGAAATGACAGGCAGGTGGGCAGAGGCGGTGGGGTAGCTGTGTTGGTGAGGGACGAAATTCAGTCTCTTGCGAGGGATTGTAATCTACTGACATAGGGACTGACGAGGTAGAGTCATTGTGGATAGAGTTGATGAATTGTAAAGGTAAGAAGACACTAATTGGAGTTATCTACAGACCCCCAAAGAATAGACTGTATGTAGGGTGTAAGTTGCAGCAGGAATTAAAACTGGCATGTAACAAAGGTAATGCCACTGTGGTGATGGGGGATTTCAATATGCAAGTAGACTTGGAAAATCAGGTTGGTTCTGGACCCCAAGAAAGAGAGTTTGTAGAGTGCATCCGAGATGGATCATTAGAGCAGCTTATAATGGAGCCCACCAGAGAAAAGGGAATTCTGGATTTAGTGTTGTCCAATGAACCAGATTTGATAAGAAAACTCGAGGTAAAGGAACCGCTTGGAGGTAGTGATCATAATATGATTAGTTTTAATCTGCAATTTGAGAAGGAGAAGGTTAAATCAGTAGTATCAGTGTTGCAGTTGAACAAAGGGGACTATGAAGGCACGAGAGAGGAGCTGGCCAAGGTCGACTGGAAAGGGATCCTAGGAGGAATGACGGTGGAACAGCAATGGCAGGAATTTCTGGGCCAATCCGGAAGACGCAGGATCATTTCATTCCAAAAATCAAGAAAGATTCTAAGGGAGTAGGAGGCAACCGTGGCTGACAAGGGAAGTTAGGGATGGAATAAAACTAAAAGAAATGATGTACAACACAGCAAATAGTAGCCGGAAGCCAGAGGATTGGGAAACTTTCATAGGATAACAGGAAGTAACAAAACGGGCAATACGGGCTGAAAAGATGAAGTACAAGGTGAAGCTGGCCAGGAATATAAAGAAGGGCAGTAAAAGCTTCTTTAGATATGTTAAGAGGAAAAGAGAAGCAAATTCAAATGTGGGTCCCTTGAAGGCAAACACAGGTGAAATTATTATGGGTAACAAGGAAATGGCAGAAGAGTTGAACAGGTACTTCAGATCTGTCTTCACTAAGGAAAACACAAACAATCTCCCAGATGTACTAGAGGCCAGAGGATCTGGGGATTAGAGGAACTGAAAGAAAATTGCATTAGGCGAGAAATAGTATTGGGTACACTGATGGGACTGAAGGTTGATAAATCCCCAAGGTCTGATGGTTTGCATCCCAGGATACTCAGGGAGGTGGCTCTAGAAATAGTGGACGTATTGGTGATCATTTTCCAATGTTCACTAGATTCAGGATCAGTTCATGTGGATTGGAGGATAGTTAATGTTATCCTACTTTTCAAGAAAGGAGCAAGAGAGAAAACGACGAATTACTGACTAGTTAGCCTGACTTTGATGGTGGGAAAGATGCTGGAGTGAATTATTAAATAGGTAATAACGGTGCATTTAGATAGCAGTAAAAGGATAAGTCAAAGTCAGCATGGATTTATGAAATGGAAATCATGCTTGACTAATCTTCTGGAATTTTTGAGGACGTCACAAGTAAAATGGATGAAGGGGAGCCAGTGGATGTAGTGTATCTAGACTTTCAGAAAGCCTTTGATAAGATCCCACACGGGAGATTGGTGAGCAAAATTAGAGCGCATGGTATTGGAGGTAGGGCGTTGACATGGATAGAGAATTGGATGGCAGACAGGAAGCAAAGAGTAGGAGTAAACGGGTCCTTTTCAGAATGGCAGGCAGTTGCGAGTGGAGTGCCGTTAGGCTCGGTGTTGGGGCCACAACTGTGTACTATATATATTAATGATTTGTTAGAGGGAATTAGAAGCAACACTAGCAAGTTTGCAGATGATACAAAGCTGGGTGGCAGTGTAAACTGTGAAGAGGATGTTAGGAGGTTGCACGGTGTCCTGGACAGGTTGGGTGAGTGGGCAGATTCGTGGCAGATGCAGTATGATATAGATAAATGTGAGGTTATCCACTTTGGCGGCAAAAACTAGTAGGCAGATTATTATCTCAATGGTGTAAGGTTAGGTAAGGGGGAAGTGCAGCGAGAACTGGGTATCCTTGTACACCAGTCACTGAAATTTGGCCTGCAGGTACAGCAGGCAGTGAAGAAAGCTTACGGCATGTTGGCCTTCATAACGAGATGATTTCAGTACAGGAGTAAAGAGGTTCTTCAGCAGTTGTATAGGGCCCTGGTAAGACTGCATCTGGAGTATTGTGTACAGTTTTGGTCTCCTAATTTGAGGAAGGACATCCTTGCAATTGAGACAGTGCAGCGTAGGTTCACGAGATTGATCCCTGGGATGGCGGAACTGTCACATGAGGAATGATTGAAAATACTAGGCTTGTATTCACTGGAGTTTAGAAGGGTGAGAGGGGATCTTATAGAGACATATCAAATTATAAAAGGACTGGACAAGCTAGCTGCAGGAAAAATGTTCCCAATGTTAGGCGTGCCCAGAACCAGGGGCGACAGTCTTAGAATAAAGGGGAGGCCATTTAAAACTGAGGTGAGAAGGAACTTTTTTACCCAGAGAGTTGTGAATTTGTGGAATTCTCTGCCACCGAGGGCAGTGGAGGTCTAATCACTGGATGGATTTAAGAGAGAGTTAGATAAAGCACTAGGGGCTAGTGGAATCAAGGGATACGGGGAGACGGCAGGCACGGGTTATTGATTGAGAATGATCAGCCATGACAACAATGATTGGCGGTGCTGGCTCGAGGGGCCGGATGGCCTCCTCCTGCACCTATTTTCTACGTTTCTATGTTTCTAAGGAAAACTACCCACAGTGTGTCACTCCATCACTACTACCTCTCAGTATTTCAGACCACCGACAACAAAGGGTGGACCCGCGGTGCGGCGGCAGGCAGGAGATAACACTAATCGTCCATAGTGTGTAACTTTGTCGGCGGCAACATATCGCAACACTTGTGTACAGCCTAGGCGAGGTCTGCTGCATGATTTTACCGGGTTGTCTCCAAAACAAAAAAAATCACTGTATCTATGTACATGTGGCAATAAAGTATCATTGAATCATTGGACTTCATGGAAACGCATCCATTTACACACACACACACACACAAACTCACACACATACACACACACACACACACACACACACACACACACACACACACACACACACACACACACACACACACACACACACACACACACACACACACACACACACACACACACACACACACACACACACACACACACACACACACACACACACACACACACACACACACACACACACACACACACACACACACACACACACATACATACACACACATACACACACACACGCACGCACGCACGCGCACACACACACACACACACACACACACACACACACTCCGACTCATTTACACAATATCACACATTCATACTTGCATAAACGTGCTAACACACTCACTCACGAATTTGCACACTCACACTGTCACACACAAACAATAACCAATGCGAGTCAAGCTGCATCTCTGGAGAAATTCAGTTTAGTTTATCAGTTTAATTTAGTTTATTGTCATTTGTACCGAGGTACATGGGAAAGCTTTAGTTGCGTGCTGTCGAGTCAGCAGAAAGACAATACATGATTACAATCGAACCATTTACAGTGTACATATCTATGATAAGGAGATAATGTTTACTGCAAAGTAAAGCCAGCAAACTCCGAACGTATAGTCCGAGGATCACCAAAGTGGTAGATAGTTCAGCACTGCTGTCGGGTTGTGGTAGTTGACGATAACAGCTGGGATAACTGTCCCTGAATCTGGAGGTGTGCATTTTCACACTGCTATACATTTTCCCTAATGGAAGAGGGATGAATAGGGAGTGGACAGGGTGCGACTCGTCCTTGTTCAGGCTGCTGGCCTCGCCGAGGCAGCTTGAGGTATAAATGGAGTCAATATAAGGGAGGTTGCTTTATGTGATGGTCTGGGCTGCGTCCACAATTCACTGCAATTTCTTGCGTTCTTATCTGGAGCTGTTCCCAAACCATGCTGGGATGCATCCTGATAAAATGCTTTCTAAGCTGCATCTGTAGAGGTTGGTAAGATTTGAAGGGACATGCCCAACTACGTAATCCTTCTAAGTACATGGATAGGTGACGTTCCGTTTCGTGACCCTTCTTCAGACTGATTGTGGTGGGAAGGGGGAGAATGCTGGGACAGAGGCAGGCAACACAGAGCGAGTTGAATGAGGAGCGGATGCAGGTTTTGTAGTCAAGTGGTTGAGACCAGAAATTAAAAGATAAAAGGTGTGTGATAAGGATTGAAGAGGATGGAATTATAAAGAGAGAGGAAGGAATATCGGTGGAAGGGGAGGAAGAGGGTAGGAGTAGGTGGGAGTCCGGGTGAGGCAGGAGGCAGAGCGAGGGGAATGCGGGAATTTGCACGTCAGTTACCCAACATTGGATAATTCAAATGCATACCATTAGGTTATAAGGTACCAAAGCTGAATATGAACTGGCGTTCTCTCAGTTTGCATGTTGCCTCACTCAGGCAATGGAGGACGCCTAGGAGAGAATGGTCAGTGTGGGAAGTGGGTTACAATGGGCAGCAAAGGGGAGATCCGGCATACCTTGGCGGAACAAGGGGAAGTGTTCGGCGAAAAGGTCATCGAGTCTGCGCTCGACAATGCCGATGTAAAAGACGCCATATCTGGAACGCCGCATGCAGCAGATGAGATTAGAAGAGGTGCAGGTGAACATCTGTCTCACCAGGAAAGGCTGCTGGAGTGTGAAGGAAGGGGTTAAGGGACAGCTGTTACTTCCCATGTTGGCTAACCGTTTTAACCGTACTTCCCAAGAAAGGCGTTGGAGAGAGAAGTGAGGGCGAGTACGTGCAGTGTTGTGGAAAAGGCAGAGACAGATAGGGCGTATAAAGGTGAAAGAGAAAGATAGCGGAGAGGACGACAGGGGAAGAGGTAGAAGGAGAGGGAAATATCAAAGGAAGAGTGGGAAGATGAAGAGAGAGGGGGGTTCACAGCGAGTAGTTTGACAAAAGGGAGAAAGGGAAGGGTCAGAGAAATCCAGCGAAATATACGGAGAGATGCAGTGAGATTGAGAGGGGAGGGAGGGGTAAGGGGAGAGAGGTTGTCAGAGCGGGCGGCACAGAGAGGGAGAATAGAGAGTGTAGGGGAGAGAGTAACAGTTCAGAGAGAGAATAACAGTAAGGATGGAGAGAGAGAAAGAGAGGAGGGAGAGATGATGCATCATTCGCCGTTTGTTCTACTTATAAGACAATTCTGAGGCGGCAATGGTTCTGTTCATTGATTGTCGTGAGTCTTTGGGTCGTTCCTCCTCAGAGGTGATGAAGGTAGAGAATGTTGTTGCCCCAAGGCAAAGCCAGGTCCATTCCAAGCAAGCAAGGACTAAATGCTCGCCGGGAGTGTGGGGTTGAGGTTACAATCAGTTCAGCCGCGATCACATTGAGTGTTAAAACAGAGTGAAGGGGCCATTTTAGTCTGAGGTGATCTGTTGAACTAATTCATCACGCTGTGGACAAAGGTTGTCCAGTCCACCTTCAAACTGGGCACCAGGAGCCTTGACACGGTGCCTTTAATTTGGGATTGCCTTGCTGAGTGAAGGAAATCAGAGTGAACAACATGAGACGGAGAGTTGGATCCGATGGAGTTTGAAACAATATTCCCTTTGCTGGAACAATGCCGCTCCCTATTTCTATCCCTCAGTATCGCCACAATTCCCAGTCTTTGGAGTTTCACAATCAATTCCCTGAATAAATCACGACCTGTCTCAGCAGGGATTTCACTTGGCTGATGTCATCTGTTTTGCGAATCATTTCAAAAGCTCTATTTTTAATTCTGTTGAAACTTCACTGTCCCGGTGGAGACGGAAAATGGTATAAAATCTCCGGGAATGTTCTGCCCCGGCATTTCATTCCGAGAGATTACCTGTAGCTCACGGGGATACGTCGCTGGGCAGAGAATATGGCACAACATATTTGGGAATATTTCGCCGTGGAGAAAATCTTGTACGTGATCATTGCTGCCGTTGGCGTCCCTGGTAAGTGAGCAGAACAATTCAAATTTTATAGCTACGTGTGTTATGTGCATTGAGCTGATTCTGATTCTGTTACAATATTTCTAACTGATGATCGTTGTACAAGAATATGTGAAGTATATCAATCCTCTCAGTGAAATATCTTTGAATTAACCCTGATTTTTCTTATTTTCAGACAGCTGAAACTAACCCTCTTTCTCTCCCACTGCCGGGACCCACTAGAATGTTGTTCTTACCTTCAGTGGGACCTTGCCCAGAGTTGTCCCAGTGCTCGGGACAGGCAGCTCTCCGGGACAGTGTGACTGGGAGGGGTTTACATTTTGTAGTTCACTGTGTCTGAGTTATTGATCAGAGTGAACACCCGCTCCTGTGGACACGTCTCACTGTGGAATCTGTCACAGTCGGATTCCACCCGCCTGTTGGTCAATAATTGGATCGATCTCCTGAACCAGTGGCCGCGGATCTACGGGCGTGTTGTTACCGAACTGAACTCACTGCGGAATGAATCCATTAACGGAGCCACTCTGCTGCCGATTCTAAGTTGTCCCTGCCTTCCCTCTGGAACCCTCCTCGTCCCCATCAGATGCCGAGTTCCCAGAGCCCTGGTTAAACGCGGCCGGTCACGGTTAACTCTGTGAAACCGGTCCCATCAGAGACTGTGAGCGGGGTTAACTGTAGACAGGACCATTCCGCCTATTGTAGCGGGCGGCTGATCGTTCCCTCCCCGCCCTTTACCCCGCCCGTCGCCTTACCTCCTCTCCCCTGAAGCAGGCAGGTCGGGCACAGTCGGAGACGGGTCTTACATTTTTAAACCTGCAGCCGCGCACCGACTCCAACACTCCTGACCTTCAGCTGAAAGTGGAGCCGGTGTTCAGCCCCGGAGACCGTGTTCAGTAATGCCCAGTGTCAGTCCCCTTCTCTTTCCGCAGTGAATTTAGTGGCGATTGTGATCCTGTCCCGGGGAAAGTGCGGCCTCTCCACCTGCACCACTCGCTACCTGGTGGCCATGGCAGCGGCCGATCTACTCACGCTGATCACCGCGGTCATTTTGTTTTGGATCCGATATCATTACTTTTATTGGAGTTTCCTGTCCATCACCCCTGTGTGCAGTGTTATCTATGTACTAATGTTTGCAGCTACAGACTGTTCTGTCTGGTTCACCGTCACTTTCACCTTTGATCGCTTTGTCGCCATTTGTTGCCGGAAGCTGAAAACTAAATATTGCACCGGGAAAACTGCGGCTGCGGTTCTCGCAACAGCCGGCGTTCTGCTCTGTCTGAAAAACGTTCCCCGCTACTTCACACGGAAACCCGGGGTAATCATCGACAATGTCCCTTGGGGCTGTGACACGGCGGACAGTTATTACACTGACCCCGGCTGGGTGGCATTTGACTGGTTCGACACGGTTTTAACTCCGCTCCTCCCTTTCGCTGTGATCCTGCTGCTCAACGCTCTGACAGTCCGGCACATTTTAGTGGCCAGTCGGGTCCGTCAGGGGCTGAGGGGTCAGAGCAAGGAGGAGAAGCGCAGTGACCCGGAGATGGAGAGCAGGAGGAGGTCTGTGGTTTTACTCTTCACCATCTCCGTCAGCTTCATCCTCCTGTGGCTGACGGTGGTTGTAGAATTCGTCTATTATCAGATCACAGGGATTGGAAATGATATGAATGATTCTCAACATATCTTTAACAACGTCGGGTATTTGCTGAGTAATCTCAGCTGCTGCACGAACACATTTATTTACGCGGTGA